>NW_028301600.1:31212121-31515151 GCF_987345545.1 Pholcus phalangioides | reverse complement strand
AGTACCGATTTGACCATAAAAGAGACTGGATTGGCTACGGTTTTCGCTGAAATTTGCATATTTCACACATATATCTGTATGTCGGAGGTAAATGACAATTTGTGCCAAAAGGGAAATTTTACTGGAAACCCGTTTAAAGATGTTTTTAGCAGGAATTTCTACGGAGATTGCTTGGGGTTTTATAAAGTGGATATCCCTGTTATTTATTGAAATGGGACTTGGTGTCCTGTACCTATGTGTAGTGAAACAAAAGTACAGCAAACTAATAGCGTACGTATGAAGGATATATATATAAGAACGTATACACAGAATTATTCTAAATTCATGGGACAAACTTTAAAAGGTGATATCAGACACCTAAACAGCATTTTTTGGTGATGGAATGTGTGGTTGAATTGCAATAGCAAAGGTGTTAGAGCTTCTTTTAGAGAATGCACAATAGTACTTCACCAGTAGTAGCAAATTATAATATTTTTTCCAACGGATTTACTGCGATATGTGCTGTCAACCCTCCGAGAGTACATATGGTTCTAATATAATGAAGTAAACCCATTTTTGCTGGGAAAAATTTTAAATTACTCAAACACTACATTTCTGCTTCAATGGATTAGATACACCGAGCCACTACATGACACCAATCTCCCACCATATCTCCTCTTTCTCGACTACGTTTTGTGAGTCCATCTCCTAATAAGCATGTGCGTGATTTCTGTTGGCACTTTTGGGAACCTCATCGCCAAAATTAGCTTCATTAATGTGTCACTAATGTGTTTAATTACAGAATTTGTACCTAAGCCTTTCATATTCGATTACGCATTCCATGACGAAAAATGCTTGTTTAAGTATGTTCTATCACCCCTAAAAGTTTGTTCCATGAATTCTGAATGGCCCTGTATAGAAATCAAAATAAATGAACAGAAAAACAGCGCAAATATACAGAAAAAACAACACAAATACACAGAACGCTTACCAATATATACGGGCACAACACAACATTAATATACATAAAAATACAACGCAAATACACAAATAAACAAATATATTACAGGACAATAATTCATTTATCGGCGTCAGAAACGTACTTCGTTCTGTATTACGCTTGTACTGGATATAAGGAGGATCTCTCTTACAATCGTCCAACAGCCAGCATCGAGTTTTTCTATGCTCCTTACCACTTATTTGCCATACAATAACGCTCGTAAAGCACTTTTTAACTGTTAACATGATAATATTTCAAAAACAAGGGCAAAACAAGCCAATAAAAGTTTTTCATGGTGATATTCATGTTCAGCAGATCAAAATCAATCGGAATTGTAGTTGTTGGAAGCAATTTCACGGTTGTCCAGCGTATCGATGAACGGAATCTTCGCTTACGTTAGTTATAAGGTTATACGCTGCCGCGGACTATGTGATGACATTTTTTCAAAAACTGGATTAAACGCAGAAAGTTACGCAAGTTCAGAAACAAAACTAGAAATTATCGACGCTTCTAATCCAATTTTAATTTGTGCTAAAGTAAAACGCTTGGTGCTTTTATTATAGTAACGAATGTTCGCGAGAGAACTCTCATTAATAACGTATATAGCCGCTAAATAAAACATGTATATTTATTAAAAAAAGAAAGAAAACACACTTGGATATGTACATGGCGTGGCGTCCATTTGCATATTAGACGCACATCCAATTCACGCGCTAAATGAAGCGCTGCTGCGGCTCGTTACCCTTTTCGGGGTATTAAAAAAGGAGAAAAATGACGAGAAAGAAAGAAAGAGAGAGAGAGGGGGGGGAGAGGGGATTGAGCTTTATCGGAAAATAACACATCGTTTCGACATGGCCATTGACATCCAAAATGATCCCCTTCAGTTGTTCACCATAGTGGTTTTCTAGCTTCAAATGGATTGCAGCAACCGCGCCTCCCTCAAAACTCTTCAATCAGCAAAGCGGCCATCATTATTACAGTACAGTAGTGCCCCGAAGTAACGCGATGGGTGAGACCGACAATATGCGCGTAAGTCGGGGTGCAATTTTGCATACACATACATTAAATGTTGGTTAATTAGAACTAATGTTTCAGAAAACCCTAGTCTTTTCGAAAAAAATTGCAATCGAAAATAAAGATTTTCCTGCAAAAGATTATCGTTATAAATTTTAAATTTCTCAAAAAATATATACAAACGAACGTCATTTGTAGTGCGATATTTGATCTACCAGAAGAAGTAGGCTTCTTGTGTTAAAGCAGGGCAATTTTGTTATTAGTTTTTGTTTCTTTGCATCAAGTCAAGTAAACAAACTTACAACAGCGTCAAAACTAATTAGAGTGGCAGGTGAGTGACACGGTGTATTTTTAAGAAATATTGAATAGTGTCATTTTGAATGAACTCTTTCAAGACCAGCAACGTTTGAATCGACATATTAAATGGTGACCAAAACATTCTTCAAAAATGGAAGCTACGATTCTCTCAAATGTGGCTCTAAGGCCCACACAAATTGATTTCCAAAATCTCTGGCGAGAGTTTAGATCTCAAGCTGCTCTCTCCTAGTTTCTACTTTTAGCACCTTAAAAATCAGCTCATCATGGCTACGTGTAGTGTTCTGATTGAATCGAAAATATATTTGTACTTGATTACAACATCGTAACCGAAACATTGTTTCTATTCCAGCTGTAATCCCATAGTAATCCAAAAAAATGTTCATAGAAAATTGCGTAACTCCGAAATCACGTAAATCCGGGAATGACTGCATTTGCAGAAATGACGAACATTTTGGTTGTCTTTCGCGGCTCGAGAATACGCTTTGCTTAGTTAATCAGTTCTTCAAAGAACTTGCAAAAGATTTGAAAATTTTCGATGTTGAAGTGAGTTTCCGACTGATTGAGGAAGGGAGAATATTTAGGGAGGATTATCAGGCATCTTGGGCTAATCCTTCAGGGGTCGTTGATCTATTCATTGTTGGAGAGAGAGAACCATTTTGGCCTGGAATCTATATGTAAGGGCTCTCTCTGCCTCCTTTTCTTTCTTTTTTTATATTTTATTTTATATATATATATTTTTTTTTTATCGCAAAAGAGCTTTTTCTCTGTTCGGCCAAGGTTATCGGCGATTATTTATGACGCGTTGCTTCGATAACGTGATGGGCTTTTGCTGGAGCACCTGATTAATAGGGCTTCGAATGGATGGGTGTGTCGCTTCGTCCGCTGCCACGCGAGTCCCTTTTTCTACCTCTCTCTCCTACTTTATTTTATTTTATATACATGTATATATGTATTACCTGGCTCGCGGTGCTAGGCAATGACTTCTTGAATAAGTACTGTTCTTGTGTTGCAGCAAGCCTTACATATCCGGTCGTCCGCCATGCCTCTATGAGCCTGATCAACTTGCACTTACCCTCACTAAATCCTTCCTCCCGACCTACGAAACCAATGATTTTCAAATTAAGCCTCCTCTCTTCCGAAAAAAGCTCACGTGTGACCAGTTTTGTGTGTGGATAAGGCTTTTTTTTCGGTAACTTAGACTGCGTGGAATTCATTTTCTTCGAGTGTGTTTATGTGCTTGACGTAGGCAGTTGAAAAGAAAGCAGAGACAAATATCTTGTTGATTGCTAATGTTCATTTAAGGTATCCGACTGCCTATCTTATCACTTTTTCTATAAAATGGTACTGGAATGAACTTTAATTAGATTTTTTATGCAAATACAAATACAAGGTCAGAACAGGCAAAATGCCTTGCGAAGTGGCTGAAAAAAAAAGATGCCTATAACAAATATGGATGTCATACATTTCTAAAATACAGCAACCCAATTAAAAGTGCAATTATATAACTAACACTATATATATGAAAAATGTAATACACAAATATTTTGATGTATTGTACACAATTTTGATAAAGAATGTTTCACAGTGATAAAAACAATAATAAATTTCGGGCTATCTATATCATTTTCTATGAAAAAGACATTTTTTTGTGTCAAATTTTAAGCAAAATTTTCGTGATATTCGAAACACGATTGCAAAAAATTCAATGAATGTTCGTTATTTTCACAGTACATTTAGCTAGTAATGATGATAATTTAGTTATGAACCAAAATTTAAAGGATTTTATGGAATGCTCATAAGTTAGACATTCATATCTGTTGATGTACGTGTGAATTTTTTGAAATTTAATTTTACATATCGCATATAAAACACTGTAATTAGACCGGGATCAAACTTTAATAGTGTATAATGATATGAAAGTACAGTTATAGTGATATCAAACTTTTATAGTTTAATCCCGGCCTTGGAGTAATGCACGTGTTAGACTTTAGATTTTGTTTCATAACTTTAAGAGTATATGGCAAAATATCATATTAAAATTTTGTAATGATACAAACAAAGTGGGCGTAACTTTGGTTCTATGCTTAATATAAGTAAAAAAAAAATGAGGCCTTCGTAAAAGAATGGGGAAAAAATTGATATTTTTTCTCAAAGTGATGTTTTAAACGTAGTTGGATTAAGACGAATACCTTAAGACGACGGGGGGGGGGGGTTTCTGAAAAACAGAATGTACATATTGAATAATGAAAGACCAGAGACACACTCTGCTTCACATCTTGGAGAAGTTTCGAAGCGTTCCCAAAGGATGGGTGTATACTAGATAGTACACAAGGCAAACATCACACTCACACATTACAAAATTTAGAGAATAACATTCCTGCTACGATCAGGACAATCACCAAACTCTGCAACACATCACTAAGAATATGAAACATCGAATGGCCGCGTGTCTTCAAGAAAACGGCACCCACTTTCAACACCAACTCTAATCACAAGGAGTGGCACTCGAACGTACAGTATAACAATCCAAGGTTAGGTATATATCAAGCACATAATTATATTTATGGTATCTTCTATGAAGTACTTCATTTTGTTTGGCCGGATCTATATGTGTTTTAGTGTCTTTTATAGGAAAGGGATAGAGAAGGACTCCCAGGGAGGTGTAACTGTATAAAGGAAGGAAATGTTTGTCTTTGTAGCTTAATGGTAGAGCACTCGCCCCGACTGTGAGAATTTGGCGGTTCAATTCCTCACAGAGGAATGCGATTTTTTCTTTTAGAAATTCATCTTCACTTGGTATCCAGTCAATGGTACTTTGTACAATTAGCGGAGAAGTTTATCTTTTCGTTGTCGCTATGACTATATTTATGAATGAATTATTTGGTGATGAATTTTTCCGTAAAGAGATATTATGAGAAAAACTTCAAGACTACTTTCATATCTCAGAGCTTGATTTCGAACTCTATGAATCAATATACATTGAAACTCATGAAATCGTGATTCAGTAAGTCTCATCGTGAAATTCGGCTTTTGAAATGCATGCTCACGAGAGGAGAGCTAGAATTTTCTAACGCACATCAGTAGCAACAGTATCAAAGTCCACACGCATCTGTGCAATCTCTAGATCTATAGATTATTTGCTCGCGTCCTGAATCAATGTACTTCTATTCTGGGGGGGGGGGGTCTCTTTCCTAATGAAGCTAAAACGAATCAGTTGCAGGATATATTGATTAAGATGTCGGAAGCGACCTTTGATCATGCAGTGATAATTAGTTGATTTGAACTCCTGAATGCGCCTTCAGGTTTGTATACGTCTTACTCTAGGTTCTTTAACATTTCCCTTCTCAATAGTAATTACTCAGGTGTGTGTGCTCTCTTGAAAGCATAGTATGCTTTAAGAACTAAGCCCCCAAATTTTCTAAACGCATATACAAATGTGATACTCACGAGCTTCGAAAATCGGACGTTTACTTTTCTTGTTGCTTGGTGATTTTAAATTAAGGTATCCGACACACTATCTTTCTTATCACATTTCTATAAAATGATACCGGAGCGAACTTGAATAACATTTTTGTAATAGTGTTTCAAAATGGTGAACACAATAATAAACATTGGACTACGTGTGTCATCTTCTATGAAAAAGTCATTTTTCGTCAAATTTTAAGCAAAATTCATGTGGTATTCGAAACGCGATTGCAAAAAATTCTATGAATGAAATATTTTGTTATTTACATAATACATTTTTGGCTAGTAATGATGCAGATTATGAACTAAAATTAGAATGATTGTGTGGTGTATGCTCATAAATTACATCTCCGTTGATGTGCGTGAGAATATTTTTGAAATTTCATTTAGCACATCGTGTATAAAACAATGTAAATAGAGAAATACATGTATTAGACCTTAGATTTTGGTTCATAACTTAAAAAATATATGGAAAAATATCATATTACAATTTTGTAATGATAAAATCAATTTAATTTTATAAATCATGTTTCAAACTTAAGTAAAATGTCAAAAATAGCATTCTTCATGAAAAGCGTTTAAAGTTTTTATTCACAGATTAATTACGTAAAAATGCAACACTAAATTGGACGTAGCTTCGGTTCTTAGTGTCATATAAACAAAACAATACTTGTTCTGGAATTACAAGAAATGTTACTTTCATAAAAAATGTTAAACAAAATAAAATAAATAAAAATCGATATTTTCTTCCAAAATGTCGTTTTTAACGTAGTCGGATACCTCAACGTTGTCGTTTTGTATTCCATTATATTTTCTTTGGGATTGTGCCCGACTTTTAAGGATGTCTGAGCTATAGCGACTAAAAAAACTGTTTTCGTGGGAAAAACGACTTTGAATGTAACTCACGTTTATTTGAGTATAGGACGACATGTGCGACTACTGCGCGAGACTTGATTAATACCGGAAATTTTGCTTTGCTTTTAACTTTGATCTTAATTTGGTTTGTTAGTGGTGGGGTATCGGTGTTGCTTTCTGCTAACGTTGAACGCCAGTCTCGATTAACTTTTCAGCTGCTGTGAATGGAAGTCGGTTAGCGTGCTTGTTCGCGACTCTTGAGTAACATGTGTTTTGGTGCGATTCAATTAGAAGCGAAGACAAACAAAGGTGGCGTGCAGTCGGCTTTAATCTCAGACCCCGTTCTCTGACAGTACGATTAGATTTTCTGACCGAAATAAAGCCCGATTGGCTTGATACAAATACAGATTTAAAGTAATTCTTCCGATACTCTAATGGGATTTCTACCTGTTTATCATTTGAAAATCCTTGATCATTTACTTTCTTTTTGTCACGCAATATAACAGTTTTTCATTAATAAAACTCTAATGAAGAATAGTAATATTTCCCAGCATTTAGAATGTCCAATTTTTTTTTTGTTTTGTAATTGGCAGAAACTGTAAGACAGAAAATGGTACCAATGTTTCAGCCTATAATACAGGGTGATTCTAAATTCATGGGACAAACATTAAGAGGTGATTTACACCTATACAAGTATTTTTGGTCATAAAATGCGTCATTGAATTACAATACATAGTAAAGGTTGTAGAGGGTGTTTTTAGAGAGTGCTCAACAGCACTTAATCAAGAACAAAGATCATATTTTTCCGACGGACTTTGCTGCGATATATGCTATCAACCTCGGGTGTATATGCACCTTCGAAAATGGATTGGAGTTTGTTTTTTATTGGTGCAAAGACCAACAAGGTTATGCTGCGCCAAACAATAATCAAGTGGTATAATGACTTGTGGAAGAATTTGCGCTACCCAGATTGCAAGTTTGTCCCATGAATTTACAATCACTTGCATATATAAAATTTAGGACGGGCTGTAAGAATGATTACTGATTCATTTACCATCGCATATAGTTTGATTAATGACTGATGAGGAAAATGGTTTTTCTTAGTTATTTCGATTCAAAAATAGTTAGTTCTTCAAACAGAGCGCTTGTCTCATTATTACTTAGATTATGTAATATTATTATTGATAGATAAATGATTGAAGGTGCCAGTCGATGTTATTATAATGCAGTAACACCTTCAACTTCGATAACTCTCTATAATAGATGGGTTTGAATAGAACCAGCCATAATCTTGCAAATACGCAAGTAATGCAAATACAAATCACTCGGAGTTCACCGTCAGAATGTATTAATTGCTTTTTCTGTGAAGATGCACAAATCAGTTTTCACTTTAATAACATCAATCTTCAAAAACCTTATTCTTTTTTAAGTCTCATCATACCACACGAACTTAAGAAATTTTCCATTTTTTCGCTTTCGCAAGTGTGGAAGTTATACGCTTTTTAATATGGCTTTTTATTATCGCACGTGTGTACATGTATACACATGCATTTTGTATTATATTTATTTGAATATTTTTAATCATTATATTTTTGTATATTAATCCTTGCTTTTCGGTTTCACAATGTTCTGTCATTCTTTTTATGTTCAGCTTTTTGTTCATGTTCATGTGTTCCTCTACTCCACTACTCGACTATAACTGCGTTACAGTGGGGTAGAAGCTCCTGGGTTTCGTGGAGTAGATAATACCACATAATATGCCTGTTGTGTGAGATTATCAATAAATAAATCTTATTACCCACAGAATTTCCACAATACTGCTCCTCTATACCTTGGGCACTGTATCTCTAACTTGGACAGATTTCAATGAAACTGTAGGTGTTTAACTTGAACAGATGATACGGCAGTTTGGTTAGTACCAAAAATAATATCCACACCAAATCTCCGTATATCAGAAATATAGGAATGCAAGTTTTGAACTCTGACGTATGTTTTCCCCCGACACACAATGGGTACCGTCTTCGGAGGAAAGATAAAAATGTTGGAAAATGACCATAAAATCTCACTGACCTGGGGCTCCCGTCTGGCCTAGCCTGACACTTCACAGGTTGCTCAATGAATAGATTGATAGCACATGCGACCAAATCAGACGCTTAATTCGAAATGAAAGTGAGCCCTTGGTTGTCAAATACCTAATCCTATTAATCAGGTGCTCACAGTTCAGTTCAAGTTGCTTAAATAAGTTTAATTGCTGCACAACCATGGGCACCTTCATCGGTCTATCATTGCCACGGAAATTTACTACAGAAGGAAGTGTGCATGTGTACTTTTGAGTGCTATCTAGTATTGCGTGTGGATTTTTAGTGCTGCCATCTATTTTTCAAACTATGAGTGAAGTGTGATGATTGAATATTAGAACGGTTGTAGGCCTGTAGTTCTGAACACTAGAAAACCTGCTCTTTCGTTATCGATTAAAACCAGGAACTTTTAAAGGAATCATTTTCAGAGAAATTATTTCAAACATACATATATTCCAATGCCTCTGATGTACAGAGCTTTGTATGGTTAGGGTTCTATTCAAGCCTGTCCAAGTAAGAAAGGTGTCCAAGATATACAGGTACAGTATTCTGGACATTCTGCGTTACAGTTACAAGATTTATTTATTTATAATAGCTCACACATAGCAGGCATATGCCCAATTACAGTGGAGCTTTTATTTTCGTTGTTTATTGAGTTTTCAACGTTAGTCGATGTAAAGTTCGTTATAAATCTTAGTAGTTTACGTTTTCTAGTATTAATCTCAATACTGATATCTGGACTTGACCCTTAAATACATAGGTATGTGCACAGGGTCCTTTAAACGTTCACTACCGCAGCCAGTTTGAAGATAGAAATTCAGAATTGCCTTTGCACATAAGGTGAGGTCATATTTTTCCCCATTTTATATTTCAAATTTCCTAGTAGCTGGCGCAATTAACGACAACAACTCTTTGTTTGTTGCAGAATATGTGTGGCTGTGATTTCGCTAATTTCTTAAAATGTTTTGTTTGCATTGCTTTTTTTCAGCTTGAAGTTTGCAACCCCAATTTTTTTTACTATAGTTTGAATCTCAAAAAAGTTATATATTTGGAAAGTAATATTACTTCACACTACATTTATTTTATACGTGATCTTTGGGGCTCGGTATATCCTCTTTGAGGCCCTGTATAAGCAGCACAATTCGATATTCATTTTTCAAAGTGACTTTTCTGGCTTTCTATTCGTGTCAGTAACTGGAAAAAATTATCAGCTCGAAAAACAAATCATGCACATAAGGATGATTGATGATGACGATTGAGGATAGATGTTCCACATCACTATCGAAATATATAAAATTAGAGTTGTTTTTTTCTAGCTTTGGTAGTTATAGAATTTTCCCTGGCAATACTTTGAAATGGCATAAATGTGGCAGAAATTTCGTAATAGTCCATTCCCAGTAGAAATGATTGAAAAGCTAATATTTGCCTACATCAGAATTATTTTTGTGAAGAACGGGTGGTATTCTTTTTAGTTTTGTGTAGCCATCTGTTCAAAATGAGATATAATATTCACCTTTTGACTGATGTAAGCAACAGGCAAAGTCACACTGTTCATTTCAGCGAGCAAACCAACTCCCATGAGGTAGACCTCACCGCTTTCCATTTATCCTTTAACCCCGACTTCAAAGAGCAATTCCCGCGAGTCCGATCTCATTGCGTAGCAACAGTATCATCATCATCCAAACTGGCTTTGCGCTTGCTTGTCTGTGATGGGCATTAGCCCCCAGAATTCGTCTCGCCTCTATCAAACAACTCCTAAAACAGACTACCAAACGCTTATTAAAGGCTTTTTATTCATTGATTCAATAGCACCCCCATCACATATTTATGTATATCAACATTCGTATTAAAGTTTTAATTCACTCACGGCCCATTTTCGATTTTACTTAGTTGCTGCGCGTGCGGCACTCCTTGTTTCGGAATCGAATCCATAATATTTATAATCGTTTTTTTTTTTGGAAATAGAATATCAAAGGATCTAGATTGTAACTTTTCATGCTTTTGATAGTGATATCCTTGATGGAATGAGCGTGAGACCGAAGCTTATAGTTGGTCATTTAGCCTTAGAAACGGATAGAATGTTGTTTCTAGCAGTTGAATCTGTTATTACCGTGCGTGACAGTCGCCATTCTTTTAGTAGGCCGCGTTGTCTCTAGGAGAGGGAAAAAAAGCCAAAGAAGGCCAATCGGCTTCAATAAGGAAAACTGCAAATTAAAAATACAACGTTGTAAGAAGTATTTTCGGAAGAGTATGTCGAGAGAGCGTGAGGTGTTATCGAACTGTACCACATACGTTATAACGCAGTTTTTATTCGTTTTATAATAAGGGGTTTTATCCAAATTTCAATTTTTATGATAATGACAAGATGTTCGATAAATTTGTGTAAATCATTTAAAAATTCATAAAAATTGAAGAAATTGGTATATTTCAATTCGGTTTTTGAGAAAAAGTTATTCTTACAAAAAAGGATTTTGTTTTGGTGAAAAAAATCTGTCAATAGATGTCGCTGCACAAAAGAAAATCACAGAAGGATGGACCTGAAGCTTTCTTCCATTTTTTCTGTATCCGAAAAGCACGTAAAGCTTCAGCCGGTGATCCGTGGCTGATGTAAAACAGCATCATCAATTGCAGGAATGAATTGCCTTTTGAGTTAGATAACACCAGGGAAGAATAACGTATGTCTACCCAAAATTGCACAAAGGAAGACCAACGTATGTCTACCCAAAATTGCACAAAGGAAGACCAACGTATGTCTACCCAAAATTGCACAAAGGAAGACCAACGTATGTCTACCCAAAATTGCACAAAGGAAGACCAACGTATGTCTACCCAAAATTGCACAAAGGAAGACCAACGTATGTCTACCCAAAATTGCACAAAGGAAGACCAACGTATGTCTACCCAAAATTGCACAAAGGAAGACCAACGTATGTCTACCCAAAATTGCACAAAGGAAGACCAACGTATGTCTACCCAAAATTGCACAAAGGAAGACCAACGTATGTCTACCCAAAATTGCACAAAGGAAGACCAACGTATGTCTACCCAAAATTGCACAAAGGAAGACCAACGTATGTCTACCCAAAATTGCACAAAGGAAGACCAACGTATGTCTACCCAAAATTGCACAAAGGAACCCCGGCTAAACGCGTTTCGGAACTATATGAAGTTCCTTCATCAGTAGCAAAGAAAGATTAGTGAAAATACACCTTATCAGTGCCGTCTTAACGCATGGGCCTACCCTGGTAAGGCCCGGGGGGCCTCAAGAGAAGAGGGGCTTCACAAAAATGAGATCCGGTTGAAATTTTCTAGGATTTACCAGGTAGAGCCTCCGAAAAACCATTTGGTCCGGGGGCCCATGATACTCTTAAGATGGTCTTGCTCCTTATAGCAGGAGTTACTCGCTGTTGTAGACACCACCACCAAACCAGAACATGGCTCCCACTCTGTCGCTTTTGTAGACAAAAAGTCGAATTCAAAATGAACCGGCAACAACAGCATAGGAGGAGGAAAGAAAAGAAAAATGGCGGAGCCAATCACAAACGAGAACGTGATAGTGATGCTGATGGAGAAAAAAAAAATATTGTAGAAACTGTTGCCAGATTTTTGAGAAGGGTGGTGTGCTAGTTAGGTCGTTGACCAACTGGTTTGAGTTCTTGGTGATGTGGAATGAGTCGAAGAAGTCCAAGTCCGACGCTGAGGGACATTTTTCAAAATTTTGGCAGAAGAAAAATAAAATTAATGGTCGAAGGACCAGCAGTGTTGGGCTATGGATTAGCGGTTAAAATCTTTGTTGGTTACGTATCTTCTATGTTCGTTTAAACGGTATTTTAGGGCACGTTTAGTTTGACCTGGCATTTTATTTACCATGGAAGTAAATTTTTTTTCTATACCGAAAAAATTCCTTTTTTGTATAATAACTTCTTCACAGACCGCATTCAAATGTACCGATTCCTTCAGTTTCTATGAATGCAAATTGTATTATGTGAACATTTATTTTTGTACACCCATTAATTAACTCCAAGCGTATAAAACCGATTTAAATATACTACCAAAACTATGAAATCGTAAATAATTTTTCTATAATTGTCATAGACATTAAATTCCTTGCTCTAATTCAGGCCGCTGTGGTGGTCGACGCACTCGCGATGCGAGGATCCGGGTTCGAACCCCACAGTGGTGGCCGGCTGAAGTTGGTTTTCTGTGGTTCCCAACTTCAAGGCGCAAATGCGAGCCGATCTCCCCATTAAGAAGTCTCGCCACAGAGAGCAACAGTCCTACAACGATAAATCATTCAATCATAACACTTCACTCATAGTTAGAAAAACTGGTGGCAGATGGCAGCACTACACATAACAAGCATTACAGAGAAAGAAAAACTTCACGTCAGGTTTCACTACACGTACACGCACATTTCCGCATGTACCGATTCGTTGGTGGTTCCGCGGGGGCGGGGTGTGTGTGTGGGGGGGGGGGTGCATGTGTGGTGTAGCAGTAGTAGGTAGGGCCTCCAAAAAATGGCTCGGGGATCCGTGATGTTCTTAAGTCAGCCACCTCGTTGGGCAATTTGCCTGTTGTGGCGGTGTATTTGTATTAAATTTTTAAATTTGAACATTGAATAATTGAAACTGAAAATTAAAAATGAAAGGTCGGAAATGCAGGAAGTATTTTCGGTAGAGTATGCCGGGAGAGCGTGCGATAATTCGCAATGTGCCGCATACTTTCATACGATATTGCGCAATTTATACTCACAGTACGCCGGTTCCGCAGCCGCAGTGCTACGCCACTCCAAGCAGCTCAAAAACTGGTTTTAAAGCCGGGTTTTCCTAGGAGTAGAATTTCTGCGCCGTGTGCAGCGTGAAAACGCTGATTGGTTAAAAACTTGAAATTCAGGTTTTTTTAACCAATCAGAGTTTTCACGCTGCACGCGCTGTAGAAACCTGCTTTAAGGTGGTGCTGAGGTGATTCTGCCATCAAAAACGTGTTTTTGCGCGGTTCGTAGCGTGCTACGATTCGAGAATTGTCATAAACCTTAAATGTTCTGGTTTGAATAACTAATATTATTAACTTTTATAGTATGATTAACAGTTTTAAGATGTTAGGATTGGATTATTCTGAGTTTTTTTATTTGTAAAGATCAAAAATATTGGAAATGTATATAAATATACTGGAAATTTTTCGTATAATCTAAGAATATGCAGGGTAGTTCAGAGCTCTAGGCGCGAAATTTGGAGTGGTTATATACAGCATCACAATGAATTGTATTAACATAAAGAGCGTGGATGGTAAACTTATCCGAAGAAGATAGAAAGAGCTGGTCACCAGTTGTCAAGATTGAGAATTTGTTTCAATTGCCATATACGTATACGATGCAGTGGTATGAGAAAAACCCACTGTCTTTGGGATGAACCTCATTCGTCATTGCCGATGATGATATCCGTAAAACTACAGATATATTTTCAAAAATGTACGGTAGAAGTACTGTATACATATCACCAGTATGATGCATGAACCACAGCTAATATCGGTGATTTAGATTTTTTTTCTACGAATACAGCAATACCACAACTTACACTATCCCGAATTGCACGATTTCGGTGTTACACGACTTTCTGTCAGAAATGCACATTTCTGAAATTCAAGCATAATCACTCTATTATTGTGGAAATAGTAGAGATTATTAAGTGATAAGCAAGAATCGTTTTATTCGATCAGAACATCATATTTAATGGAAGTACACTAAATTATGAGTGACTACAGTAAATAAAGAAGTAAAATTTGCCGTGCAGCTTTGGAAATGAAATCCCAAAGCTTGTATGGTATATGCGATTTTCGCAGAAAATCGGTATATTATCGGTATATATATCGGTATATTCGGCAGAAAATCGGTATATACCATATTCGCAGAATATGGTTTATTCTGCGATTTTCGCAGAAGAAATCGCAATTGCATCTATGAAATTCAAAGTTATTGGTAGACTTGGGTAAAATTTATTCAACGTCATGCTCTCTCTTTGATGGCAATATGCACCTTGTCTGTAACTCTCAATTTATTTCGACCCACGGATGAAAGTTCTTTCTTGCCTAACACAAGCAGCCCATTTCTTTTGATGGATCAAAGCGTCAAAACATTCAAAGAGTTTAACATGTAACTCTGATTTTAGTTGAATACAGTCCAGTTAAGGACCGGACCCTTAGAAAGCAAGTTAAATTTTATGAAATCATAGTAAAGTACCTTAATGGTGCATTCATAATAAGAAATAAAAAAAAAGACAGGAGTTTTTAAGAGAAATTATTTTCCCAACTAACTAATATTAACATGTATTTGTATGCGAAATCGTACCCCAACTTACGCGGTTACCGTCGGTCCCACACATAGGCGTACGCAGAATTTTCTCAAGGGGGGGTTTCAGTTTTTTTCTTACTCAAGGGGGGGGGGGTTACGTTTTTTCCGGCAAAATAACACTATAATCTCGGCTTGGGGGAGTAAGAACCCCAAACCCTTCCCCCCCCTTGCGTACGTCAATGGCCCCACCTATCGCGTAACTTCGGGTTATCACTGTATATGTATTTCTCAATTAACAGACGTTTCGTACACACCATGGCCCCACAGTAAACCATCTAGATCGTTGGCGAACATCACGTACTTTCAAGTGACTTTCGGGATAATGCTTTTTTATGTGAATATGATTCATTTTGATGACCTATATTTTCCCTCAAAGAATTTACCAAAAGTTTTGTACAACCCCACAAAATAACGAGTCAGTATAAGGTTATACTATAAAGAAAACTCATAAACATATTTTAGCATTTATAAGAATAAAACAGAAAGTAAATGAGTTATTAGAAGATTGGTCAAGATTGGTCGTAGATACACATGTATCTATGTAGATAGCTCACAATTTAACTAAGATATATACCAAGCTTAAGATGATAATTGCTTCATAAACATTCAAGATAACAGCCGGATATATGTACATCGAGCCGTGTTATTGTATTAAAAGAAAAAGATAAAATAAAGTAACTCTTAAAATCGGGTTTTCGAAATTTCCATTCAACGATGATTGAGCTCTTTTATTGGATGTGAGAGAAACAAACTCTTTGGCTCATTACGCGAATTAGTTGGCTCATCGTCTGAAGAGTTTTCGCTCTTAATTGATTGATTTATTTTTTTTATTATTATTATTTTTTGAGGGAAGGGAAGGAAATCCAATTGTTTTCGCGGCACAAAAGAGAAGGAGGATCGTATCATTCTATCGTAAAAGGGTAATTCTTAATTGAAACCCGAGAAAAGCTTTTCTCCAAGATGACCACGTAGACAGATTTGGGTATAATGAGCTCGGGATTCATCGCATCGCACACACACATATACACACTTGGGGAGAGTTTTCTTTCACTTTTCCTCTCGAGTCCAAGCATCAAATTTCGGTTTTAAACATAGAATAAGATAGTGGTATTAAATCTTAATTTAACACACATCGCTTAAAAATATTAAATATAAGCACGCAGTATTTTAAATATTATATTTATGGGTTATAAAAATTGCCTTTATTCAGTTTTTAAATTACTTCCCTCCATTGATATTGTCACGCGATTTCTATTGTGAAACACTTTGAAAATGAATGAAATTCTTAGATAATTTTAAAATAGAATGAAAAAGTTAGCTGAATTAGACATTGAGTTTCAAGTCTTGTTTCAGTACTTTCAGAACAAGTTTATTGTAGTACACCATTAATATTTTGTGCATTTTTCCTAAGATACCCTGAACGGGACAATATCAAGCGAATATCAGGCTTCTACCCCAAGTGTATTTAGTCTTGAAATAAATCGAAGTTATAACTTAAATCCTTATTGCCAATATACAGTTGCATTCATAAAAAGTCGGACGTTCTTATTTTTGTTCAAATATTCTAATGCATGGGTTAAATCGGTATATAAAGCATATAGATTGGACTCTTCCTACTAATGAAATATTTATCTGAAAATGATCTCGTAATCGAAAATCATATACTTTGTTTATTGCAAAAATACTCAAACTTATGAGATAGAAAAAAATATCGGACGATTTACAAGAATTATCGAAGTATCAAAAATAAACATAACGAATA
Source organism: Pholcus phalangioides (assembly GCF_987345545.1). Classification (NCBI taxonomy): domain Eukaryota; kingdom Metazoa; phylum Arthropoda; class Arachnida; order Araneae; family Pholcidae; genus Pholcus; species Pholcus phalangioides. Next base: position 31,498,334 of record NW_028301600.1, on the reverse strand, counting down.
ACATACTTTTCAATATTTGGTAGGGTACTCCATGGATTTAATTACTGCACTGCATCTGTGGGGCATTGAGTCCATAAAATCACTCAAAGTTTTGGTAGGTATTTTTTTCCAATCTTCTGCAGAAACTGAAATTTTACATCCAGATTGGAAAATTTCGTAGCTTTACAGCGACGTTTAAGCACCTGCCATTAATTCTCTATTGAATTCAGGTCAGGTGACCACGATGGACATGTCAGAACTCTCATTTTTTTGGCAGTAAACCGCCTCACAAATTTGGCTGTGTATTTTGGATCTATGTCTTGTTGAAAAATCCATCCTCGAGGCATTTGAGATCTGCCAAAGAGCAACATATGAGCCTTTAGAATGTTCAATTACTTTTTTGGTCCATGATGCTTATTATTCGCACTAAAGGACCAGCACCGGATGATCCAAAGCAGCCCCACACCATCACGTTACCACCACCATGTTTAACCACTAACCATGTTTAAGCTATGTAGATAGACGTCGTACAACGCGATTCCGATTTGCATAACATGATTTACATTTCATTTCAAGGGAAAAAACCGAATGTCCGATTTTTTTTTGAACGCTACTGTAAAGATTTAGAAACATAATTTTCTTTTCTACAAGTATAATAGAGAACAATTATTCATTTCATCTACGTTCCTACCTCCATTATTGTTACTATTATTCATATATATTAATAATCATATTTGTGTTATTATTTTGATATTTGATGTTTCAATATAAGATTTATATATTTAAAAAAATGCTTATTATATTATTTTTCCTGTAACATTTGTATTTTTTTATCTTTGTAATTTTACCCTGTTTCAAAGTACGACAATGAGGTACAAGGGTTCAAGGTACAAGACCCCTCTGTTGTACCTTGGAACATTTTTGTGTTTTCAAAAATCTATATTTCATGATTACAGTAAGAAAAGAAAGTTAGTTTAAAATTTATATGATGTTTCATACACTTTGTTTACAGTTACTAAAAATGAATTTAGTGAATTTTTTTGGTAAAAATTAATTAACTGAGAAAAAAAAGTTTGAAAAATAATGTGCAAGGCACAACAGTATCCCCTATACTACTTTTTTTAGAGATTATATAATGAATAGATGTCTCATATAATGTCATATATACTTTTACAGGATGCCAGAGCCTTAGGTTTCTTAACATATCTGTTCCTGGAATTGTACCTTCAGGAAGAGGTGTATGGCTAAAATGTGATTTCGATCTCGAAGGTGATGAACTTTACTCTGTGAAGTGGTATAAAAACCACGTAGAATTTTATCGCTATCAGCCACGAGACAAGCCTCCTGGACAAGAATACAGGCTTTTAGGAACGTCGGTGGATGTAAGTATCCTTTATTTCATGATTAAAAAATTTAAAAGTGTTTAGTTTACTCAACATGGTAGAATACAAGGTGACGCGTATGTTGACTTCCGATTTGTGTCGGTAATCCTATCGGAATTTGTATGCATGGTATACGTAAATCACTTAACAGTTGAAAAATCGATATACCAATTATCGTTGGCCGGTGCAGATGGGGTTGCGTGGAAATCCTCGACTTTCACATGGGTTGCCTCGGAAAAAAAGTAAAAAAAGGTGGAGTGATGTGCAATTTGCAAATGAGTAGGATTGTTTCCTATTCTAGTTTTGAGGATGATACCAGACGTGTGGTGATTGTAAATACTGACCGCTAATGTGAAATTTTTCAGAATGTAGTCATCCGAGAATTGCGAGAAGAACAGTTGGTGGACGCCATCTGCTTCTTTCAAGATAACAGCAGCAGACTTTTTCAAATAGTGTAATTTCCCACTTTGACGATTTCCATTCATATCCAGACTACTTTCTCTAGGATTACTTGAAAGAGAGCGTTTTACACATCGTTTGTAGACGTCTGATGAATTCAAGGATTGTGTAAATACTCCTTTTCGGTACAACACGATAAGAAGTGTTATAAAGTTTTTACGCATCGACTCGAATACTGTTATTATAAAGGTCTCATACAGGTTGTCCAGGCCAAAGATATCCAGAAGGCTTATACAGAGAGAACCATGCATGTTTTGTTATGAAAGTGATGTGTCGTCGATAGGGAAATTGATCCAAGTTTTCTATTAAGGTTGTGCGCATGTGCACTGTCGACAGCTGCTTTGAGACGCTTTTCACAGCAGTCGCGCGCTGACTGCTAGTCAGCATGTGGATGGCAAGACGTAAGGTTCAGTGTATGCTTTGGCTAGGTGAATTTAAATCAGTCACGCGTGTGTCAAATGCTGTGTAAAAACTGAATGGGATATAAAGCCTCCCACATCAACTGCGTATCTCTGCAGCAGTAAATTTAATAACGTACTCAAATGCTAGGAAACACTCGGTACTGTTTGGACATCTGCACAGCTACTAATAGTGCTCACACTAAGCTTTATTAACGTGCAAATGAACTTGAGAAGTAATCCTCTTTATTGCAACTAAAATTTATAACTAATCATGTATAACTATCTCTCGTTATAAGCCAGGGGGGTTTAACCTTTCAGACATCGCGGGTCAAATTGAAACTTCCAACTCATCACTGAGTAATTTAAAATTATAAGATGGAATCTCTCCAGATATTTGTAATGGCACAGTGACATCTTAACAGAAGGGCCAACGTAACCCCCCTGAGATAAACAGGGACCGAAAATAATGGAGGATTTCGTGTATTCTGAAAGTTTTTTTATTAATAATTGTCAATTTCCATTATAAAAGAGCACGAACGATGCTGCAGAATGGGCCAAACAGAAAAGTCGGCGGTGGCAGAGCATGCGCTTTACGACAACCACAGTGTACAGTTCAGCAAAACACAGGTAATAGCTAATGTTGACCACTTCTTCCCACGAATCTACAGAGAGGCTATTGAAATATACAAGCACAAAAACAGCTATAATAGAAGAGAAGAAACTTTGAAATTGAGCAGATCCTGGACACCAGCTCTCAGAAGAACAAGAACCTTCCCCTTCAAGGTCCAGCAACAGAATGATGACAACAGCCAATCAGATAACTCCACATCTCTCGGCCAATCAGGTTCTACCAGCATAACAACTGTTTACAATACGCTGCCAGCCATAGAATCAACTGACCAATCGCAAAACAATAGTGTAGTTCAAGCCACTTATGTGCATAAATACAACCTGAGACTCCGGAAAACTTGACTTTGATCCAGTTTATCAATTCTCCTGATGATGCCAACCACTAGTGTTGGGGAAACGTTGAGAACAAACTCAAACGGACGACGGTCTTCGAACCCGAAAAAACAATTTTTATCAAATGATGGCCGCGAAAACCTTATAGACTAGTTCTGACATCATTTCTTCCCCAAATTCTGCAAAAGTTTCTGATTAATTATTTCTTTTAATTATTCTGAATTTACATTAAATGATTCTGTAATTATTTACACCGTTAACTCTGAAATTATCTCCTTTAATATATCTTGAAATCGTTTCTTTCATTAATTCAGAAAATATTGCTTTCATTAATTCTGAAGTGATTTCTTTCAGTAATTCGGGAATAATATCTTTCAATATTTCTGAAATTATTATTGTTTTTATCAGTTATGAAATAATTCCTATCGCTGGCGCTGGAAAGTAGTTCTTTCACCAATTCGGAAACTACTTGTTTCAGTAATTCTAGAATTATTATTCCATTAATTAAAAACATTTATTAATTACGAAATAATTTCAAAAGTTCCTGAATGATTTCTTTCGTTATTTCCGAAATTATTTATTTTTTTAAATTTGTGAAATTATTTTTTATTTAAGGTATGTATTTTTTGGCATTTCTTGTGAAATCTGTAATTAGGTATTTCTTTTTGGATGTCAACTTTTCCGTCTGAAATATATAAAATCAGGGACTTTCAAAAATTGTTTGGCCCTCGTGCTCCATTTCTCCCTGGCCTATGGGCAAAAACCCCCACAGTATTATTTTTTCCTTAATCGGCTATCGATGTTGTTAATCATTTTCTAAAAATGCTCGGCGGGCCACGGTAAAGAGCTCCAACGGCCAAAAGTGTCCCGCGAGCCATGCGTCGAAGACCCCTGCTTTAAACCATTACTTTTGTATAATTTTAGCCCAGACGCGTAATTACAAAGCTTACATTCTTAGTTCTACTAGAGGTCTCGCCACAGAGAGCAACAGGCCTACAACGATACCATTATTCAATCATTAATTACACTTCACTCATAGTTAGAAAAACTGGTGGCAGATGGCAGCACTTAACATAACAAGCATCATACAGAAACAAACTTCACGTCAGGTTTCACTACACGTACACGCACATTCCAACATGTACCAATTCGTTAGAGGTTCCGGAGAGGAATATGGTCGAGGTGCATGTGTGGTTCAATAGTAGTTCTACTGGAGGAATTAGCACGCAGTGATTGGTAAAGAAGATACCAAAACGTCAAGAGGGGCATAGCTTTTTTGCGAAACTGCGTTCCGCCATAAAGGCCCTTCTCACTACGACTGGGTCCAGTCATCCTTCTCGGGCATCGGGGAAGCAAGCCTCGGACACTTTTTGTTATTAATTATCTGACCTTATCACCATAATTATCTGACCCTGCTCAGATAATTAAGGGCGTCATTTTCAGTTCTCGGGATCAAAAATACCGTGTAACTGAAAAATCTTGCACATATGAAACAATGTTCTTGTAATAATACGGTAAGAAATTCTTCACTTTAATAAACTTTTATTCGTTAGAAAAATCTGAATTTCTGGATGCCGATTAAGTACCGCTGCCTGTTATCTGCGGTTTTTTTTTTCGCCGAGAGGTTGAAAGAGAAATATCGTATTTGAAAAAAAAAAGTTTATAAGGAATAATAATCAATGATTTCTAAACAAATAAAAAATCAATATCCAGTTGAAAAATCAAAATTTTCTCTTTGAAAACATGACCAAAAATTTCTTCCATTCCCCAAAATGTCATTGTTGGTGAATGATATTCATTACGGATTATATAATGAACAAGCTTTTTCCAAAGTGGTGAAATTCGTATCTTCTCCGAACTTCATGCAGCCGCGGATTATTCGCAGTAAATTACGGTTTTCTATTAAATTTTAAATTTATACAGCCGTCAGCGCTGAACACGTACGTCGTAGTTGGAAAAAAAAGAGAAAGAGAGAGTGCGCCAAACGTAAATTTCGCCAAGCACTTTTTTACAAGTGACGTATTGGTTCATCGCGACCAATCACGAGGCGCCAAACCGCATGTATTATATCTAGGAAAGTAAACTTTGTTTATATGCAGCCGGGACACCCTGTACGTAACGTGTCCAACCAATGTTTTGCGATACATTGATAGGGATGTCTTTAAATGTTTTTGTTTTTTTTCCAGATTATTTTTCACGAGTGAATAGCATTTAAATTTCCAAGTAATTAGCATTTAAAATGTTTACTTTTTTTTATTATTATCATTATTTACTTATTAGCATAATGACACATTCTTGTCTGTGAAACGATCAATGATACGCATCTGTTTAGAAAAACGCAGTGTGGAATTCGTCCCTAATAGAATGGAAACGCTATGAATGTTCTGATAATTGGGTGTTCCGTATGCCGCTCACTAAAGAACACAAAAATCATCACTTACTACAGTGCTTTTTTTTTTCTTTGTTTCTTCTTCTCCTCCAACAGCTTCGGTAATGAGTAATTATACTAGAGCGTTAATTGCTAGAAACATGCGATCATTTATTATCCCCTCTTGGATTCTCGTGCATCCTGGTTTATTGATTTTTTTTGTATTGTTGTTGTTATTTTTTGGCTATTGACCATTTCCATTTCGAAATATAGGAATCAATTGGAATCTGTATTTTTGCGGTTTTTTCAAATGTTTTATATAAAAGAAACTTTAAAAATATTTTTTTTTTCGTGTGGAAAATGTGGTTTTTTAAAGAAGCGAAGGTCAATGTTGTTACAGATAACTGGCTATAGTAATTCAAACCATTAACCAGGGCTGGCTAAATCCATTGTCCGACATGGCCGGGGCATGTAAAAATTCTTATTGGGCATGCATTTTTTTCAACCACATGCTCGACGCGGGCACGTAAAAAAAACCAAAAAATTAAAACAAATTTTGTGCTTTTATTAATCGGCGGCGTTGCAAGATCAGTCATTTTACGAATCACTACAACTGTATGGGTGCGTAATAAAGCAAATATGGGGGTTTTTATGGCATATAAATAGAGAGCGTGTTCAGAAAGCTCACTGGTGGGGGGAGGGGGATAGTAATACAATATGATAGGAGCTGTTAATACCAAGCCTCGCTAAGATTCCGTGAGTTGGGTAACACCAAATTTGGAAACTATATTTTTGTCGCCAACACTTGGCGCTAATTTTTCATTTACGACAATAATATTTTTCAAGTCAACGTGCTATCCTTGTATATTTTAGCACCATTTTGGCTAAGATTCCAGAGTTGCGCCAAATTGGGTATTTCCAACTTCGCCCTGGTTTTTGACCCTTGGCGACGTTGAATTTGTTTGCTCGACAAACATCTTCAACATCGCAAAAATCAAGATGGCCGACAAAAAAGAAATACCGAAATTCTTTTTTAGCAAACTAGAACATATCGAGGAGGAATTCTGGAACCAATGAAGAAAGTGTTGGTCCAGGGATTCACACCGACCCATTACATTTGGATTTTGTGTTCTATTCTGACAATCCAGAGTGAGCCAAATTTATTGGTGCGTCACTGTTCGAAACCATACAAGCGACATTTACATTCTTACTAAACTCCTTAATTATCAGCACCTAGCTGAATGATTAGTCATTAAGATTCTGCACCACTCTGGAAGGATAATCGATCTCTTTTCAGTTAAATTGCTCAACCAAAAAAAAAATAAATGCATGTAATATCTTTATGTAATATCAATACATAAAGACCACTGATCTCCATTTATGATGATTTTGCATTTTATGTATTGATATTGAGTTTATTAATGATTTAAATTTCGCACAGTTTCAACGTGATTGCTGCTTATGCGCTACAATGCGCTGCTTATGTATTATCATTGAAATTTCATTTTCACTTAATCGCAAAAACTAGAGGCAATCTGACAAAACCAATGCCAGATTCGGAATCATTGCCCAAAAATCATGGAAATATCTTTGGGAACAAAATAAGTGTTGAGCATTGTAATCAGCGTTCTCTCATTTCCCTCTACTTCGCATTGTGCTAGTTCTCACTGTATTTTTTAAACTCAAACTGAATTGGTGAATCCATTTAGACGGAGTCAACGCTGATGGACCGTCGGAATCAGGCTTTCTAATGTTTGCAATAACTTCAATGGTCAAAGGAGTCCCTAGTAAAAGGAGGGCCACTTTCGAAAAGCAAGTGCTAGGATACTGTAAATTGGGGTGACTTGAGCATATACTTTAACTTCTTATTTTAGATGACGCCACAGCCGCTGTAAATGAAATAGAGAGGTGATTCGAATTATAGCCGCCAGAATAAGCCTCCATGATTAAAAATGGTGCCCAAAGCTCTCATAATTATCTCGAATTTTCTTTACCACCTACTTTTATCATAACCTGTGTTTTAAGGATTTTATGAAAATATTGCACAATTTTGTCTGCAGTATTTTAGTGTAACATCTTAGTCTTGATAAAATTTGGCTTTGGTTAGTATACGTATTATTTTAACTTTGGATGATTAATCTAATTCAATCAATTTGTTGAATACTGCTTGTTTTATTACTGAAATGTTTAATATTTGCGGGAGGAGGACAATATTTTTTATTCGTTGCAACCACACACAGTTATATAGAGAGATGACCCGAACATATAAAATAATATTAGGCTCCAGAACCTATAAAAATTACAAAGAAAATCGGATTAACTTTTTAATTAATTTAAGAAATTAACATCCTATTTAAAGATTAACACCAAAACACAGGCATCTTCCACTAGGCAAATTTATATTGTAGACATAAAAGAATAATTTTCTGTTCAGTGATACCTCGGCTAACGAAGATTTTTTTTTTCATAATTTTTCTGCCTCGGCTAACGAACATTTTCGTTGATATGTGAATGCACGCGCCAACATAAAGAAGCCGCGTCGTAAGCTTAATTTCAGCTCCAATCATCATCAGAATTATTGTTCGAGCCCGATTGATTCATTTTCACCTCAGAATCTTTTTCAAAATTTTACCTCTACTTCTCTTTCTGAAAGTTTTTGAACCATTTCATGTGAAATGAAAGATTAAGCTAATGTTGAATATGCGTTTAAAAAGAAAAAAGAGCCTATTTTTTGAGAGCACGCATTCTCTCAGTGCAAGACTTTAAGCATCAGACACAAAAATGAGCTGACTAAAACGCAAATGGAAGGGGACACCTACGAACTCTACTTGGTTGTATACATAGTGCAAAATAAGATGCTCTGCAGTATCTCATTCTCATTGGAATCAAGTACCCACTACAAATGATACCTGCAGAATTAGAGTTATGAATGATTTGCGCTATTCAATGCTCTTAATTTCACCACATCTCATTTGGAATTTTCAGTTCTCTATTTTTCAAGAACTTCATTTTTATATACAATAATATTTTCTGAGCAGAATTTGGACATCCGCATAAACCCAAGAACTTAAGATGGAATTTTCATGTGTTGACACTAAAATAGATATTACGTAGATACTAAAAATTCTATACTTGATTATTGCTTTTCAATCTGTGAAATAATAACTATATGCGCAAGGCAACAAATCAAAATACTTGGGACAGAGACTTGAAAGTAAGAAAAGTTGAACGATGAAGAACGTTAATTTTTTTCCCTTCACCAATATATTACTTAATATTTAACTACGAACTCCTCCCCATGCATATTTGCGTCTATCTATAAAAGTTGTATATAGATATTTATTCCCCTTTTTCACACATTGTACTTTTATTAATATGAAAAACCCATCTTCCAGTATGCAACAATCATGTTCACGTTCTCTCTATTTGTGTGTTGTAAATTTTTTTCTGCTAAATAAATAAATTGCTAAATAAAAAAAAATGTGTACACGAGATTCGAATACTTAGATGGCATTTTTAGAACATGGTTGGTTAAGCAGTTCAACACAGTCACAAACAATCAATATCAAGCCTATTATTCGGGTCAGTGGAAATCAATTTAGGATAAAAAACAACATCATATTTATGTCTTAACGGGGTGAAGGGTCACAAGAATTATTCAATTATGACTAGCATTAATTGATTGACAGTCATAAAAATCGGTCATTTTTCGTGTCGTAACATGCTGAAGTAGAAGGAAACACATGACATCGCAGAATAATAAAAAATTGTCAGAAATATCTTCTTCTTATCACTTTTTTTTTCGTTCATAAACTATCTTATATCGACCAGAATCAGGTTTCTTGACAGCTAAATAGGCTGGGATAGGAGCATTCGGGCAACAGATGTCAAGTTCCTGACGATCCGCATGTTGCTAACCGAAATCGAAAACAAGCAAACGGAACCAAGCCGTTAACAAATCAATGGTGTGCGTATATTTGTATCCGTTTAGTGGGTGTTCTGATATTAGTCGATGTCCAAAGGTGCTGGAAATGGCAACGAAATTTCAACATTAATGATAGTGAAAAAAAAATTTAGTATTATAAAGAGATATATCGTATATAAGAAAAGATGAAAAAAAAAAAAAAGGAAAAATTGTATATATATAGTTTTTGGATGTCATTCTGTTCCTCTCGACAGGAACTCTGGCGTCAAATGCAGTCAACGATTTTCCAGTTCGAAGGAAAACTCAATGAAGGATACTGTACTGACCATCGATTGAATTGATTGGACTCGGCCTGCAGCGTATGCTTATCCGAATGAAAATTTTCCCCTCTTTTCACTATAATAGAGCACAGGAACCCGGCATGTGGTTCCCTTTTTTTACGATACGTAAATATCAATAGATGTTCTACAGTGTGTCATACAAACATATACTGAATTGGTTAATACACGATGTCTTTTTTTGTTTCACCCCCTGCAGTTTTTAACATCGAAAAACAAACGATCGTATTCTATTTAGACCATCTGTTTTTGTGTCTGAAAAAATTGCATACGCTTCTATAGTTTCTATGGAAAAATCGATGACATTTGTGTAGCCTATGATTGAGTAGAACATTCTCAAAATCTAGTAAAAATCCAACTTCAAGGTGATTTTTTAGCTAGAAGTTGCCAGCTAAATTTTCTAGCTATGAGCAAGAGAACAAAACAAAACATTTGGAACGAGACTTAAAAGTAAAAAAAATTAGAACGATTTGTCCACGTGTCACACAGAACATGGTTCAAATACTTAGAGGACATTCTTGGAATATGAATAAGCAATTCCACACAGTCACTCACATTATCCAGGTCAGTGGAAATCAATTTACGATAAAAAGCAACATGATACGTACTTATGTCTTAACGGGGTGAGGAGTTATAAGAATTATTCACTTATTATTAGCATTAATTGATTGATTGATTGATAAGAACCCGCCATTTTTCTATCGTTTTCATGGCGTATCGTGTAGAAATAGAATGAAACGTGATACAGCAGAGCAATAAATAAAACAGTTGTCAGAAATATGTTTATGTTATGACTTTTTTTTTTCCGTATATCACTTTCAGACCCGAGTATTCATTTTTGGAATTTTCAAAATTTTTTTGCATTTTCGATACTCAGAAATTGCGTTAAAAACATCAATGATAGTAAATATTAAAATTATATTTTCAATATTTTTGTGAAGAAATAATTCACTTCATTCAAATCTTTTCAGTCAAGGTGATGCAGGGTATATTCATCTTCACATACAATTTTTTTCCAGAATTTTATTGCTAAATTTTATGTAATAAATCACATTTATCAGACCATCATCTAGCAGTGGATCGAAAATGGTTGTTGTCGTTGATGATATATATATGTATATAATATATATATATATTACGCTATCTCAAACTTCATATTTACCATATTTTTATGTAACTAAAAACTTATACAATCCCTTTAAGTTAAAGTTTAACTCCCTGAGGTTAAAAGAAAATATTCTACAGTGAGAAAAGCAACCCCCATATTTGTGGGTCTGAAAGGGTTATAAACCATCAGTGTGTTATCCAAGCATACAGGGTGTCCTGCAAGTGCGAATGCGGCCTTTTATCTCATCAACCGTCCGTCGTAGAGGTATGATTCCAATTTTAAAAATGCTCAAAAGGCATTCAAAAATTACCCTGTAGCAGTTTTCAGAGTGGAAATACAGTGTGTCACAAAAGAAAAAAATCTAAATTTTTATACGGTCCCCGTGTGCTCAAGAACCCAATTACAAAGTTCTTTCCCAGTCTATCCTGAGGCCAACAAAAAAAATTCAATGTTTCTAAGTGCAATATTCGCTAAGACATTTGAATTCAAAAACCAGAGAAAAGAGTTATGAAAGATCAGCATAAACTAAAAGACAACGCTCCTTTCCCAACTTTTCTCTAATTTTTGAATTCGGATATCTCAGCGAATATATATATATATACACCGGGTACGTAGCAAACAGGGACACAGGGGTATGGTGTTTTACCGGCGAACCGTTGATCTTATAGAGGTATACGTCCAATCAGAAAAAAGTTTCCGAATAACGTGTAGTACTTTTCAGGAACATGTGATTCATGTTTCAAGGGGTTGTATAGATATTAAAATAAAAAAACAACAACTTTTTACACAGTCTCCGTGTTCCCCAAAACCCAATTAGGAAGTTGTTGCCCGGTCTCTGCTGATGCCAACAAAAACAATTTCCATGTTTTTATGTGAAATATTCACTGAGGGTATTAGGGTTCAACTAAGTTGGGAAAAAAACATCTCTAAACGCGGAAAAACCGTTTTACCCGCATTAAAATAAAAATTATACAGTTAATTTTAAAATGAAAAATGAAAGAATATAAGCAGAAAAAATGGGAAAATTTAGCATTGATAGTGACACTTCCGTAAAATAATAATTTAGGTGAGACATGAATATTCAAGTTTTTATATGGTTCTCTCTCTCTCTCTCCACTAAAAAAAAAATGATTATTAGGAAAATGTGCGTCTCTGTTAATTAAACTGAAAGAAATTTATCCTGCAAATATTGAATGAAAATTCCCAAACAGATGTCAGCGATTTTTAAAATTCTTGATTTTTTTTTCTCTATTTCTCTTTTTCGAAGTCTTGAAAATTTTTGATACGTTTCAGAAGAATTTTTGAGGGAAATTCGCAAAAATCAACAAACACTGATGTCTCAGCAAAATTTTATCGAAATGCTACGGGAAATTACTTTTACTGCAAACGATGAAAGTTGAAAATTTTAATGATTGACATTTTTCAGTTGGAAGCTGTACATGATTGTGTCCCATCCCCATTTATTCCTGTAACTATAACTGCAGGTGTTTTACCTTTATTTCTAGATTCCCGTTACATTGTTTACAACGAAACAATAGAAATTTATCATCACTAAAACACTTTTCTTTAATCCAATAGGTTTTTTGTGTAGTCTGAAAATATACTATTTGTTTAAACAAGAATATTGTTGTGTCTCGTGGGTATCATCTTTGATAACTTACTATTGTTAGGCGGCAAACAACGGTAATGTTAATCTATGAACAGCGACTCAATAGTTTTAGTTAAGAGAAAGAGTCCAAATGGAACACAATCATGTTAGAGCCTAACTAACCATAGAATATTCATGCCATATAACAGACAAGGAAAACTGGCTCAATGAAGAGATATCGGTGTTGCAAGGAAAATTCCTCTTTGCCCTCACGGGGACTCGAACCCCGGTCTCTCATTTGCCGGACGAGCGCTCTACCAACTAAACTATGAAGACAAGGAAAGTCTTAACAAATAAATTCTCCTAATAATCCTATAACAGGGGAGAGTGACCTCTGCATATTCGTGTTATATCCGTTATATTCGTACACGAGCTTGACTCTCTCATTGTATCGCGAGATTTGAATATGAAGAGACAAAGAACTGTTGTAGTGTCAATAAAGATGAACGGTCGTTTCGAGGCTAATTATATCATATGATTTCATTTATTTATCGGACCTAACATAACAGTGTTTCTGTCGGAAAATATTCAATCTGATCGAATCAATCTAATTTTTTAGAATATTTGATAGGTTGATTTTATGGCCAGGTATTCTATATTCACTGTGCATGTGTGAGTATCAATTTTTTTTTGTCAGAAATTTCATGTGAGAGAAAGCTCATCTTTTTCTTGACACCATGTCTTAAGTGTTACTGGAATAACTTTACAATACAAGTCATTTTGTACTGTTATTATTATGGGCCAAGTAATATGTTAGAATCATGGTCTTTAGGGCCAAATAGAAGGTTTCTGGGGCCCTTTTTTCCAATTTCTATTGACTAAGAAGGAAGAAATAGGATTTATCTGTCCGAAAAATGTGTCTCTTAATTCCCTCAAAAAATTTTAAATTTTTGATTCATTATTTAATTTAATTGAAACTTCGATAATATACGAAAAAAAATACGAAACTCGTTTTCTGGACGAAGTACATTTCTTTTTGTATTTAATTTCCAATGGAAAGTTTACCTAGTTGGATAAATTTTTTAAATCAAATGACTTAATTTGTTGAGATATGAACGTTGAGAACTTGATTTACCTTCACCTGATGGGAATATGGCCAAGAAATAGACTCTTTGAACAGAAACCATTTTTCATATTTTCTGTTAAGATATACCATGGATCATTAATTTTTCCTTTTAATAATTCCTCCAAGTCTTTTTGAACATTATCTGTTTTTTAGAATTCATCATACCTCAACAAACATTACTGAAGCATAGCATGACCATATTGCCCTCACCTTAATATAATAGCTATATATAAGTAGTTGATCTCATTGCTGAAATCTACCATATTTTATTGACCAGTCAAATCATGGTCATTCAATGTGCAAATGAGAGCTCATTAGACGAAAAACTGTGCAAAATAGTTGGAGACGTACTTATGACAGGGCTTGTGTGAATGCCGATTCGCTTTCGATTTTTAACGTTTGTGATTAAGTGGTCTTGGCACAGTGGAATGGACTTTCTTTTTAGGACAAAGATGGTTTGTCGCTGTTAAATTAATTTACTACCGTTTTACCCCCGAAAGGGTCTAGTTATGTCTGGAATATACGGTACAGATAGCTTTAATAGTGTCCCGGTATATATAGGTGCCACCATCTTTTATTTTTCTATTCGGCAGTGATTGTTTCAATGTAGTTTTTGAAGTATATGTTTGTGTGATGTGGGTTTTCCCGAAAACTCTCTTTGTAAATGCTAGATAGCTGTGCACTGTGCGGTCGTGTGAGTATCGTCGTGGCTTCACGAAAGCCCGAGTTAGAGCATTGAGATTGGCATAGTGGAGGGCCAGCTAAAATTTTCTGTAGTTCAAAGTTCGAGATGCAAATGCAAGCCGGTGATCCCTTTAAAAATGTCTCGCTGAAGCGAGCAAGAAATACGTATTCATTGATTACAGTTTTTCACTTCCGATTTCGGATGATAGGTACAATAACAGAGCACATACTGTAACATATGTGACACTTACCGTGAATCGTTTTTACTGTAATAATGAATAACCGTTTTCTGCTTTGGGGATAGCGATCGTCGGATTCACGTTTGAATGCAACCGGGATAGTGCTCCAATCCACATCCTATTCTTAAACGGTGCACCGCTGTGACATGGGTGTAATAATGTAAAATGTTATATATCATACGACTGCAGATCCTCTCTGGTCGAGATGCAAGGAACTCCAACAGCCATGTCATGTGTTCTGGTGGTCATTTCTTTCAACAAGACCATGTCTGGCCAAGCACACCATGTATCTCCTAGTCCAGTGCCTCTCTTAAACTTTTGTCACCAGTGGCTCACTTGCCCGATTCAAGGCTTATCTGCTGCTCCCAAGAATAGTTTTGTAGATATTTTTCACTCATAAAAGAACCACTTCAAAACGCAAATAGGCACACAAGTCAATACCTCAAGCTCACGGTTATGCCCCTGAGAAAGCTTGGCAATGCCCCGAGGAGCCGCGGCGCACACTTTGAGAAATACTGTCCAACGCCATTCTACTTATTAGTCCAACTCTTCTTACACCAGCGAAATATCGGATCTTAGACATAGAATATCTTTTAGACCAATCAAGTTCACGAATCTCATTCCGGGTCAAATACGTATATGCTAATCTAAAAAAATCTCAGTACTTCGAAAAGGGGCAAAAACAAAGAATTTCAATCACCAATACCTCAGCGAATTTTCATCGAAATTTTTTTTTTTTGAATACAATAAAGAGAAGAGAAAATTTTACTAGTCGACAATTTTTTGATTAGGAGCCAGTATAAAATTCTAATATGTTTATATTTTCCGCGATTATTATTTCACGGAGTTTATCATAGAATTTCATTTCTCTCTTGTTTTATGGATATTTTGTCATGTTTTACTGAATTTTACAATCAAATCACTTCGTTTCAACAAATTTACTGCTGCGGCATTTTCATTACAACATTTTTTTTACGTGCTGGTTACTAACAGGAATTTACTGCATTTTATTTCCAGTTAGAACGCTCCAATAGCAGTCACGTGTTTCTCACGACTACGAATTTGAATTCAGAAGGTTTGTATGGCTGTGAAGTTTCTGGAGAAGCTCCATCATTCAGCACAGCTAAATCTGAGGATGAAATGAGAATTTATGGTATGTTAAATGGCTCTTAAACTAGAAAATATTCTATATATCAATTAAACTCCCTATTTATATAGTAAGAATTAGAGCCCGGATTGAATAAGCATGCATTTGTATAGTTCGGTCATTTATGCATATAAATGCATAAAATCAAAAAATTTTCAGAATAAGCGCATATTTTTAGAGGTTCATTTAAGGCCGGGATTAAACTTGTAAAAGTTTTATAAAAGTTCGTTTACAAAACTTGATAATTGCAACCAATAAGCTTACCGGTTACACTCGAGCAAATGGAGTAGATAAGATTATTAGATACGTTTGCTGTTTTATAAAAGAATTTTTACAAAACTTTTGTAGTGCAATTCCGGTCTAAGCTCAATCATTTTTTTATAATTTTTCAAATAAATATTGCTCATAATGTGATCATAACATTGGTTTTTTTTCCGGTTATTTTTATATGTTTATTGGTTATTTTTGTATGTCAGTATTTTCCAAATATCAACCGTTTTACTGTAAAGGACGGCATTACACTATAAAAGTTATTTTATAAAACTTGAAAAATGCAACCAATAAGCGTATCGGTGACATTCAAGCGAATGTACCCAATAGGCTTATTGACTGTTTTTTTTAAGTTTTATGAAAGTTCTTTTATAAAACTTGAAAAATTCAACCAATAGGCGGATCAGTTAAGTTCGATAGAATGTAACAGATGTGCTTATTAGTTACATTTTCAAGTTTTATAAAATAATTTTTATCAAACATTTGTAATGTAATACCAGCCTTACACTATTTCTAGAGATATGTCAAATGTGTTCAATTTTTTTTTTGAAATAGCCCGGGATTCCACTATGAAAATTTGATGAAAGTTCATTTATAAAACTTGAAAAATTCAACTAATAAGCTTACCGCTTGCATTCAAGCGAATGTAACTAATAGACTTGTAGCTGTTTTTTCAAGTTTTGTAAAAGAGCTTTTATCAAACTTTTATAGTGTAATCAAAGCGTTAGTGTCAAAATTCTTTTTTTACTGGTGTTTTGTTACTGAGTTACTGCAACGCATTAAAAATAAAAAATGCCTAAATCAAAAAATATGTAGAGGTTATTTGTATGTGCAGTATATACTGTACATATGTGAAGATATTCTTTGGTGAACGAATATGCACTAAGAAATAGTAAATACGCATTTCGTTTTTTCCCATGGGGATTTATTTAATGCATGTTTTCTCGTTTTTCAATTCATATTTTGGCATTTTTAAGTGCATATTTTGAGTTTTTAATTCATATTTTGGCATTTTTAAGTGAATATTTTGTCACTTTTAAGAGCATATTTTGACATTTTTAAGAGCATATTTTGGCATTTAAGTGCCTATTTGCATATATTAGAGCATATTTTACTGCTTCCTTAGTGCATATAATCTGGGCTCTAGTAATACTCCTGTATACACCAGCTTTTCTCAAACCTGGTACCCAAGGACCAGCAAAAGATATGAAAAAATTCGACAGACAACAATAGTAGCGTGATCATGTGTACCGTATTTTTATTCATTCCGATTTTTTTTATTCAATTTTCCCGTTGTCTCAATGAAGCTTATTTGAATTTGTAATTTTTACTAGCATCGTGAATGAAGATAATTTCCAAAACTTTTAAATTATAATAAGGTAATTATGACTATAAATATTTATCACATTTTAGTCATGCTCAATTTTTTTTCCGCGAACTACACTTCAATTTACTGCCAGTTCCAGTAGTCCTTTATTTTCCGCTCACTGGCAATTTTCGGCCGCTTCAGCAACGATTGGTGATTTCACCAACTTATGGCAATGTTTATGGAAACAATCGTCAATATCCCGTATTTCAAATTTTATCCCATGTTTCAAATCAGTTTCACGTATTTTTTTGGATAAAATATGGTCACCTGATAATGATGAATGTTTTTTTTTCTTCTCGTGAAATACATATATTACTACGATTTGCCGTAGTACTTTATTTTTCTACTATTCATCAATTTTAGCAATAATTAGCTAATTTGCCGTAAATTGCATTTTTCGGCTAAAATTAGCTGTACTTAGTTATCGTATTTTCATGGATGAGATGCGGTAACTATGAGTATGAAATTCTAATTTTTGTTTGAAGAATATTATCAATACAGTGGACGGAGCTTATTAGAAAATAATGGATAATGCTATGAACGAACCAATATCATAACATGGGAAAAATTCGTTTACAGTTACCAGGACTTCGGTTTATGTTATCAATTGTTTGTGTCGAAAGTTTTTCTCTTTTTGCATATTTTGAAGATAAGATTGAACCAGATTGAATTTTTTCCCTATTAATTATCGTTATCAATCTGCAAGACTATGTAGAAGGTCCGAAGGCTCCCTTATTGATAAAAATTCTTTCTCGTACTAAGGTTTTCAATGTTCTAATCAGGTCGTAGTAGCTACTTGCAATGGCTATCCAAAAGTGAAGGCATTTGTGTATTTGTATTTGTATTTGTATTTGTATATGCAAGGTAAAAAAAAGTCCCTTTCTTCAGTTGATGGCCAGTTTCTTTCGACCGGCCACATTGACAGTTCCTCGGCCGGAAAGCTTTCACAAGGGAATCTATGGAATGTACGGTATATAATATACATTATAAATAATTTCGCAATTCCAAATACATATCACACAGTTCCATTCTAATTCAGAATTTCAGAATAGCGAAAAGGATTTTAGCTCACGGAGGGAAAATTCTGACTTAGAACAATTACAAAAATGCACAATTTAACATTTTGAAATATGTCGGAAAGAAAAAGAGTTCTATCATTTGATCAAACGAAACATGTGGTCATCGTACTTTGACGATCGTGGCCTGAAGGCTATTGGTCGAACAACTGGAAATTTTCTTCAGATATACACTCCACGCCGCTTAATGTGATCACATAAGAATGAGAGCCACAAAATCCATACTTGCCCTGGGCGACAGAGAAAATTTTAGTTTTTAGTTGTGGCCCTGCTTTTCTGTTTCTAACATCTTTTGTTAGAAATACCTCAGAGTAAACTTCGACAAGTGGCACGTGTCATGATAAGTGTCACTATGTACAATTGAGGGGGTTAAAGTCAGAGTGGTGTAAGTCAATTAAAACTTATTTTGAGGAAAAGAAGGTTTAACTAGAACTGTTTACATATATATAGATTCCCGTGTTAAAAATTTTGTGATTTCACAACCTAGTGATGAGCTATTGAAGATGAAGCTTGGTTCATTTTTCCTTCCAATAGTTTAGCACTTCTAGATTGCATTTCTGGACTTGGCAGAATTGTTTAAAATTTAACTTCAACTCTCTCAATTCTTGAAGAGAGAGAAAAAAAATTATCGGCAATTTTGAGAAATTTTTCGGCGTTATAGGGAATGCTCCTAATTTTCATCACGCTATAACCGAATATTTTTTGCATCTTTAACATACTACTTCGCCAACCATATCGCTATACGCAATTCACTGACGTTAACGAATTGGGTTGGAAATGAAGACACCATCTATGGATGGTCACCTCAAGCTCGTTAGGAAAAATACCTTGTTACCTATATTCTTCCCCCCCCCCCCAGATCGAACCTGGGACCTGACGGCAACCTTCACGGTAGAAGCGCATCTTTCCACCACGCCACTCTCAGGCTTCAATCTATTTAACATTAGCTATTCGACAATCACTTGCAAAATCACTCGTTGTAGCGAGATACTCGTTATAAGCCGTATTCGTTATATCGGACTTTAACTGTACTATATTAAAAGAAAATTAAAAAAAAATGCAATTACACTAGATTTAATTAAGGAAAGGATGTTATATATGAGAAAATGGAATGTTTACGTTTTGGCAAGCGTTAATATAAAGCTCTTTATAATATCATTCGCAATGAATATTTTCTCCCCATCATTGTAACGAGTAGCTCATATTTTGAGAGCAACCATCTTTCCCCCCCCCCCCCCCACGCTTGCTTCACATGCGGAACAAGAAATGAATTGTGAGGAAAGTATATGAAATGCCCCGAGAAGCAAGAAGTGGAAAAAAAAAGAAAGAAAAGAAATAAAAATGATAACAAGAACGACGACGCACCATGGTGGAACAGCCACTGACTAGCCATCAATCCTTGTTTCATTATGCACGCTCCGTTAGTCGCAACTATAGATAATAATCCATTGAAGCAAAACCGGAGTAAGTGGTGCGATGGTGGCGCAACACAATTCAGGCCACACACATGCACACACACACAGAAGAACCAAAAATGAAAGCCACCACACACTCTCAACCTCTCGCTAGTCCTTATCCATTTTTATGTAAAAAAAAAAAAAAAAACAGCATCAACAAACTAAACGCGGTGGTGGTATTCATGAAACTGGCACGCACAACAACTTATTACTACTGTCTCTTGAGACATGGTACAAATTCAGCAAACAATTTTGGCTGTCTCATTAACCTGACAAATTTAATTAATGAAATTACGGGTTATATACTTGTCGTGCTTTTGTTCTCTAAAACAATACTGACGTTTACAGGTCTATAGCAGCGTTTCTCAACGTATGGTCCGCGGGGCGATGGTACAAGTGGTCCGCAGGCAGACTTGATAATTTTAATTCTAACTGAATGAAAAATTATTCAGTTGTTGTACAACTGGTACAGTGCACGCCGCTTAATGTGTTCGCATCGGGACTCCGGTTTCGGATAACACTATTCGATCGGTAACTATGGTTAACGCCATTTATTAAAATAACGGATATACGTTGGGCAATTTGCCTGTTGTGGCCTTTGTCTTTGTGTAAGAGACTATATGGGACCAGAGAACTTGCAATTTCAATCTGTCTCCGAATTACTGACAAATCGTGCTGAAGCACCTTTCCGATTAGCGGGAAAATATTAACGAGTCCATACAGCGCCATGTGAGAGTACAAAGGGGTACAATAATTGAGAATTTTAAATGTTTGGTCGGTCGACTAAATAGTTTTGATAATACGAAATTCTATGCAAAAATGTCTCAGAGAATTAACTGCTGTGAGACCCCTAATAATCAATTTCACGACTAGAATTCTGTTCATTCATTAATATTAGAACGAAATGATCTAAACATCGTTTTAATACAGATATAGCAATTTTCCAAAATTTTATAACGTGACAAAGCAAAAAAATTGAGATTCGACTTATAACGGAAAGTTCGTTACAACGAGTTTTCGTTTTGATTGTAAACTCTTGTCACAACGGAGTTTTACTGTATTTTTTTATAGGAATTATAATAGTTTTTCTATATGTATTTAGCTTTACCTTCGGATGGTCCAGAGATAGGTGGCTTACAACCTCGGTACCAAATCGGTGATCAAGTGAATATTACGTGTTCCTTCGGACCGTCTAAACCTCCAGCTAAACTTGAATGGTACATCAATGACAGATTGGTAAAGAATGTTACATTATTTTTTATTGTAAATTTATTTTCAGAGGTCATCCTATTATTAGGGTTTGTTATTTTGGGGTACTACTAATGATGCTTATTGCTAATTATTTTTGTGGATGATAAATGAAATTTTCAGGGAAGCTGATTCTGAACTCGTGTTATAAACTGATAGAGAGGTGATAGAGCATATAGAAATAAACATTTTTACCAAGATGGATGGATAAAGTGACGCATTTGGGCTCTATCTGACTATTTAGATGATTTTAAATCAAATTGCTATTAGATAAAAGCGACACAAGAACCAAAACAAATTTCTTATTTACTGCGTTAATATTTGCAATGTGTTTTTTTAACGGTATCAGGGCCGCAACTAGATGCTTGGTCACCCGGGACAAGCGCACTTTTTGACGCCCCCTTGCAATGTTGAAGGAGAGGTTTCAGAATGAAATTTGCACCCCCTAGTTGCGACCCTGCTTGGTATGCTTAAAATATACCCCCCTCCCCCCCTAAATGGAATATTATCAATAGATTCATTCCATAAGAACTTGGGGGATTAGTTGTGACTGCAGTTTTACACGTTTTAAATACAGACATAACAAGCCAAAAAGGGCCTTCTACCGGAAAACACACACACACCAATGAGTACGAGACGAGACATTGTGGATAAGGAATTTTAAGAAATTGAAAAGAGGAAGAGAATTTGTTGATTTGTTGAGTTTCAAATACCACTAACAGCCTTCAGATAGGCCTATGAACCTAAACGTGTCAATTGCGTCCATTTCATTTTCTGACAAAAGAAATGTTTTTGTTCCAGTGTGCTCTATCACTTCTAGAACCGGTTCCACCAGGACCATATAATAAGGGCTGTCTCATGACGCGCCGGAACGGTACCAACTGACGTCATCGCTCTGACAGGACAGGATGATTGCCATTGGTTACCCTGTCATTTATTAGAAAAAGTAAAATTATTAGACCAGTGACGAGTGTCATGCACCTGATCCGAGACCAAGCCCACTGAGCCAACGCTGCAAGAGAAAATTCAAGAGGTTGAGACAGTCGTTACTATATAGCCCTGGGTTCCACACCGTCCTTCGCAACTGGGTGCCACGAAAAAACTTGTTTTTGACGGAAGAATCGCCTCAGCCAAACCGCAAAAACCAGTTTTTGAGAGGCGTAGCGCTGCTACGATAGATCCAGAGTATTTTGGGTTTGGAATCATCCTGTATAACAAGATACAAAAGGTCATTTTCATATTGAAATGTCAACTATTTTATCTGGGAACCAGATAATGGCATCTGACGTATTCAGCATATTTTCAAAAGTAATGAACTTTAGAGAGATATAGATGGCTTTTTTCTCAGCCAGAGATATCAAGGAAACAGTTATTTTCCGGATATTATGCTGAGGTGAGCTCGGAACGGGTTCGAGTCCCGGCGGAGACGTGATGACTTTTCGTTCCGAGCTCACCTCAGCATAATATCCGGAAAATAACTGTTTCCTTGATATCTCTGGCTGAGAAAAAAGCCATCTATATCTCTCTAAACCGTCCCACCCGGGGGCCATTTCCTGAAGTTAAGAGAGGCAACTAATGCCTCTACTTCAGCGCCTCACGACACAGTGCGTGAAATTTGGAAGGCAGATTCATGTGTCTCCAGTGGTGTAGATGGTAGCATGCTTGCCCGGTATGCAAGAGGGCCTGGGTTCGAGTCCCGGCGGAGACGTGATGACTTTTCGTTCCGAGCTCACCTCAGCATAATATCCGGAAAATAACTGTTTCCTTGATATCTCTGGCTGAGAAAAAAGCCATCTATATCTCTCTAAACCGTCCCACCCGGGGGCCATTTCCTGAAGTTAAGAGAGGCAACTAATGCCTCTACTTCAGCGCCTCACGACACAGTGCGTGAAATTTGGAAGGCAGATTCATGTGTCTCCAGTGGTGTAGATGGTAGCATGCTTGCCCGGTATGCAAGAGGGCCTGGGTTCGAGTCCCGGCGGAGACGTGATGACTTTTCGTTCCGAGCTCACCTCAGCATAATATCCGGAAAATAACTGTTTCCTTGATATCTCTGGCTGAGAAAAAAGCCATCTATATCTCTCTAAACCGTCCCACCCGGGGGCCATTTCCTGAAGTTAAGAGAGGCAACTAATGCCTCTACTTCAGCGCCTCACGACACAGTGCGTGAAATTTGGAAGGCAGATTCATGTGTCTCCAGTGGTGTAGATGGTAGCATGCTTGCCCGGTATGCAAGAGGGCCTGGGTTCGAGTCCCGGCGGAGACGTGATGACTTTTCGTTCCGAGCTCACCTCAGCATAATATCCGGAAAATAACTGTTTCCTTGGTAATGAACTTTATTTATGAAATGCGATAATACGTGTATATGGACAATATATACTTGAAAGTTAACGAAAGATATTCTGTGAATGTGAAGTACGTTTAAAATATAAGAACTCATTCCGTTAAATGTTCTAATTATACGCCAAATGTCATCACGCTTATTATTATCAGAATTGATACGGAGACTTCACGCTACTTTGAATTCCAAATTTCGACAGAAATTCTCTCAACACAATTAAAGTTAAAGGCACCAATGATAAGTACAAATCACACGCGAAAAAACAAAGTTTGTTCGTCATATATCATGTAGATATTTGCTTTAAAATTTACCAAGTTTCAAGTATTTTGCGTCTGTGTTCGAAGCAAAGATATTCATTCCTCGAAAAATATAAACAAGTCGGTGCTTGTGATGGCAAAGTTGTGTTTTTTTTTTCTTCTCCCATACAGGGCCAATGTAAAGTCTATCAGCTTCATAAATGACGGCATATCGCTCACTGTAATGAGAGGTAATGATGTGAATCCGATTGTTTCGAAAGAAGAGTTATCGTAATTTGAGAGCTAGCCACGGAACACATACCACACAGAGTTTGAAGAGAAGATTTTGAGTGAGAAGGAAGTGAAAATAAGGAGAAAGCGAACGGACAATGTCTTGTGGAGGAATGCTTGGCTTTGCCGATGCCCCTTCCCTAACCTCAATTTTCTTGATTAGAGTTTTCTCTGCGAAAAGAAACACGTTGCGATTGCAAATCAGTGGTTTAACGAGAAACACTTCTGTGGATTACTTTTCAGCCTTCACTACTGGCTTCTAAAGTTTGCGTGCAGTTTTCTGTCAGAGAAGTCATTCCTGTGTAAGGGGCGATTTCGGGAAACGGAGGAAACAAAAAAAAAAAAAATAAGAAATGGGTGGTAGTCTTTTGATGGATCATGTTTCTGCAGCTTTTGCAGTGTTATGGGTGCGAGTTTTCTCTAACAGCACACAAAAAAGTGTTTTCTTTTCTTTTAATTTTTTTATTTTATTTTTATTATCATCAAAAGGCGGTTTTGCGTTTTCAGGCTCCTGGACGTCACGTCACTCATTTGCCTCCACGTCGCATGCAAGAAGGTCTACAGTGGTGCTCGGCTCGACTCTTATTTGTAATGTCCGGTGAGTACATAAGACGCGGTGGTCTACGCCTCCAGTGCATTGCTCAGGTGGATATTATTTACGCCAGAGCTTTTGACGAGATTATTATTGGAGAGAGACTGTCCGGTCCTGGACCACAAAATGGTATGTACCATCTATATCGTCATTTACTGTCTCACATTGCTGATGTGTTCGGGCAAATGTAAAAAAACACATGGTAAATATATAAATATTTGTTTGTACTTGATTGAATCATTGTATTTGCAGTGTAAAAAACTTCTCTGAGATTCTTAATACTTTTACTCACTTATGAAAAAATGTCTAGACCCATTTAAATTTATAATATAAAATATCTATATAGTGTGACATGAAAAAATGTAAATTGCAATTTTCATGGGTATTTCGCGTTCTACTTGGTTTTGCATTCGAATCGTTTTCTATACTATCGTAAAAACTTCTGTATTAGAATTTCCATTTATCGTATCAAGGATTATATGGGTGCGTTTGGTTCGTATTGCGCTGATGCATCCAACCACTTGTTACACCAAAATTTCTACGAATTTCAATTCGGTATCATTGTTTGAAATCATCTAAAATCACCTCTAAACTGTATGCCCAGTCTCTGAGTGGATAATCTGCCTTTGGTTTGGCAAAATGGATGAATACATGAAACAATTTTTTATAAATTTGTGTCTTAGGGTTTGTGTGTAAATACTTTTAGATATTAATAAAATCTCCAAGATTCTTTTACATCTCAGATAAATTTTAGTTTATATAGCTTTAAGTTTTAATCAGAATTTTTGTGTCACTTTCACAAAAAGTTTAATAAATAAGACACACGTCATCATGAGCATATAAATCAATATGGAGGGTAAAATCATGTAAAAACTAATTGGTTACGACTGTTCTTGAAGTTGTTGTCATCAACCTACAATTACACTTGGGGCCGAACATCGTAGATTTGCAACTCATTACATCAATATACAAGGTCACACTGGAAATACAACAGATCCTGATAATAACCACCTTCATTAATTTTGAAAGAAATAGATCCGCTTTCAGTTGGTGATATTATACGGGATAAAACACTGTTATTTCAAATACAAAGCAGTTTTTTCTTTGCTATGTAGAATAGAACACGTTCGAAGTAATTGGTGGTTCAGCCGAACACTTCGATTCTAATACCGTCGCTAGTGAAAATCATCCATAGAAAGCCATTTTAGAGTCAGAATTAAGTTGTTTTTTGATGAATATGTTCAGTCTTCGACTCATTCAAAGGCAAGTAATGTTTTTTTTTTTTCTTTTGCTCATTCATTGTCTGTCGTAGCTCCACACGTAGTGCCAAGCAAGAGACGCCCTCGAGTGAGCGGCAGCTGGGTTCGTTACGACGTTGGTGATTTGGTGGACGTGAATTGTACATCAGCCAAAGAACAAGGCACGCTTCCCATTCTGAGGTGGTACATCAATGACAGAGAGGTAAGTTCACACGAAAACCGTTTCTTTGAAAGGTAATTACTCCCGTAATATGGCTTATCCCCCCACCTTTCTTTTAGTATTCGTTTTTGTCACGAGTGCACGTGAGGCAAGTATTAATATTTTTCTTTTAAATCTTCCAGAGAAATCGAATTCAGAACACGATTATCTGCTAGAGGAAGCTTCGAAATTAGAAAGACATGTTCGACATCCTATGTTTCCTTCTGGAGATAAGACATTTTCCGTCGGGAGGGCGTAGTTGATGACTTCATTTCGCGGAAAATTCCGCAAGATTCTCATACATCGGAATCCTGTAGGGATTCTATATCACTTGGAAATGAATTTGCGGTGGTATGGTATCTCGAGCAAAGAATGGTTCTTAAATTATTCGAGGTTGGCCTCTGGAGAGAAAATTCATATTTCACAATCTATAAAAAGGAATCTATTCTGCTTCTCGAACCTTCCCTTGTAAAGACTACTCCAAGCATTTTTTATGGACTGGTCACCATGGGAATCCCTAAAGCAGCGGTTCTCAACCGGTGCTTCCCGGAACCCTTGGAGCTCCGCGTGCTCTTCCCAGGGGCTTCGCGGCCGCTCGAGGGTAAATTTGATAAAAATATAGTGATACTCAATTATAACGACAACGAATGTTCCGCGAAATTTTGTCGTTATAACCGAGGTGTCGTTACAACCAAGGTCGACGCTTTCAAGACCTGTTAAGTTAGAGAAATCTTTTCAGATGCAATCAAGTAGGGCTGATTAAGTTGTTTTATTCAGGGTGACCATATTTGATCAGGAAAAATACGGGAAATCGAAATCATAAATGCGGAACATCGTCAATTCTCGCTAAAATGTTGCAATTGTCCAGACAAAAATCACCAATTCCTCACAAATAACCCTTGGCGAGAAATACGGTGCTACAGCAAGTCTGTAGTGATGTAAAATGTATTTCACAGGGGAAAAAATGTTGAACAGGGCTGTCTTAACGGCATCACAGGCCCAAGGGCGAATTGATTGTTCTCTGGGGCTCCCTACTTGGCTAGAGAGAGAGGGGGAGAGTGGGAGAGAGAGAGAGAGAGAGAAAGAGAAATACCTGTGCTACCCAATTTCATACTCACTATTGAAAATTCACGACGCCCTTTTTGCACTTGAGGCCCTCGAACTGTGCCTGGATAAGTCCATGCGTTAAGACTGCACTGAACATGGCAAATACGGGGTGATTATAAAAAAACTATCCCGACATATGGGCCCCTAACTATCATACCATTCACAGAAACTGAATGAAATTTTGGCATAAGGTATTTTGATGTATGCGCTCAAGAATGATATGGAAAACAACAGTGTCACTCTAACAGTTACGGTTACAGTGAGAAAATTTCGAAAATATCAAACGGCAACACCAAGTTTTTTGTATTGGAATGCGATCTCCATACTGAAAAACACTAAATAGCGTTGGAATGGAACCTGTAGCACGAAAATCCCCGGAGCTAGGCAAGGAAAAAGTAAAAAGGACTTTGCCGTGCACCAGAGCATTAATGTTCATTTCATTCGTCACACCGTTTCTCCGGCTGAGATCCCAGCCTGATTAGTCCTCCACAAGGTCATGTGGAAAATTTGTGAAACACAATAAAATGCTTTATTTTATGCTGCTTCTCTGTCCTTATTGGTTGTCCTCACTTTTAGCCTATCTACCGCCGGTGATTTTCATGCTACAGTTGCCGTTCGAACGCTATTTAGGGTTTTTCACAATGGAGATCAAATTCCAATACAAAAAACTTGGTGTTGCCATTTGATATTTTCGAAATTTTCTCACTGTAACCGTAACTGTTAGAGTCACACTGTTGTTTTCCATATCATTCTTGAGCGCATACATCAAAATACCTTATGCCAAAATTTCATTCAGTTTCTGTGAATGGTATGATAGTTAGGGGCCCATATGTCGGGATGGTTTTTTTATAATCACCCTGTATGTGAGATCAATATTGATATTTATAGTCACAATTACCGCACATACGCATTCGTTCCCTATTTTAGTAAGAGTTATGAATTGAAGTAAGCTTTGTGTTGAAGGGAATGGACTTTTTAATGAGAAAAAAAAAAGTCAAGAAGGAAAAAGTTACGAAAATTTTTCCTTATACGTGTCATATTATCTCCCTAAGTATGATAAAATAGAATAATGACAAAAAATTCGTTATATCCGAGGTCGTTGCATTTCAGTTGGCCGTTCACAATGGTCTGTTAACATTACTTTTCATATAAATTAGACAAAACTGCCAATTAATGACGTTATAGCCGAGTTGTCGTTATAACCGTAGTAGAATATAATCGGGTCCCTGTATACAAAAGAAAAGAAGCCAACGGGGCTTCGTCATGGATATTATATACTAAAAAAGGGCTCCGTGAGTCAAAAAAGGTTGAGAACCCTAAAGCCTTGTTATCTACTAGTTGATATTTCCGACGGTGCGTTTCGTAAGAGAGCATAGGGAAAGTGCCAGTTAAAAATCCAATTGGATTTTATCTAATTTTGAAAACGAGACAATTTTCAGAATCCTGTAAAAATCGCCAGTGTTTTAATCGTATTATCCGAACGTTAATCATATCAGTCAGCTTTGCAAACTATGAAAGTGCTGCCGATTACAGAGCTCCTGATGTTAAATGCTAGAAATACTGTAGATAAATATTTTTACTGATAATAAGTTTGAAGCCAAACTTATTGATTTCGTTGTTATTATGTGTTCTTTTCTGCAACTATTTTTAATCTTCTTCAATCTATCTTATTATTGCACATTGGATATTTTTGGTACGTGCTGACTGAAAATCTGCCAAATTAGTTGAATCAATTGATTCTGATATAAGCACTACTACTAAACCACACATGCACGTCGTCCTCATTCATCTGCTGAACTTCTGACGAATTAGTACATGTTGGAATGTGTGTGTACGTGTTGTGAATCTCACGTGAAGTTTGTTTCTGTGTAATTCTGTTTATGTGTAGTGCCGTTATCTGTTTTTCTAACTATGAGTGAAGTGTAATGATTGAATAATTGTATCGTTGCACTCTGTGGGGAGACATTTTAACGGGGACCTTGGCCCGCATTTTCGCCTCGAAGTTGGGGACCACAGAAAACCAACTTCAGCCAACCACCACTGTGGCGACGGTGGGGTTTGATATAAGTACGGTCAAATCACAATACAGGGTGTCTGGATCAAATGTCCATAATTTCAAACAACGATTAAAAATTAGTAATGCCACGTAGGGCATTAGAATTTAACGTAGGACGTAAGCAAATTAGAAAAATTTAGCTGCCCAGCTCTGCGAGTTTGGTTTGACGACAGTTTTTCTGAAAGCGTCATTACGTACGCTGTCAAGAGCAAACGAAGAGAAAATGAAAAAATATTATATCACATCGTAGAAGGTGCAAATTATTCTACGGATATATCAGCTCTTATCGGGCCAAATGTTGCTATCTATTAATGAAAATTATTTAATAATGATTAATAATATTTCCATCTATTTTGAATAATGAGAAACATATAATATTATAATTTTGCATTTTTCATTTGCTTTAACTCTCAAAATTTCCCATCAATCTAAAAAAAAATGTTCGGTATTATTTGGATTTTTTACATGCCCGCGTCGGACATGTGATCGAAAAAAAATACGTGCCCCAACGGAGTTTTTACATGCCCCGGGCAAGTCGGGCAATAGATAGTCCAGCCCTGCAATAAATTTGCTCTGTCCCGTTAGTGTCCGTTTTTGGGAAGTTCCACTGTAGATATTTTTTGGCCGATTTGAATGGACAGTGTAGTTTCATTTTGATGTTGATCTGAAAGTTCGGCACTTAAAACATGGGCATGAGCTAGAGAGAGAGAGAGAGAGAGAGGAATGAGAGACTAGGGGTCGGTATTCTCACGTTCATTAACGCTAGCACTCTGGCAAACACGCTGGAAAGCGTCGGACTTACACGACTTTAAAGGCAAGCCTGTTGCCCGTCGTCGTTTGATTGTGTAGAGTGGTTTTGCTTGTTCGAGGCTGATCAGCGAGGCTGTCGTTCCCTTGGGAATCGCTCTCACTGAGTTATAGCCCGTCAGTCAAAATTCATCGAGCGATCTTGCTATACTTCTACTCATCCAACATTGCCCTCCCAACACACAACGTCATTCACGTCTCCCTTTACGTTAGATATATGTATGAGAGATGGATAGATCCACGAGATAATGGAGCGCTGCGGCTAATTGCGAATCGGCCCTTCCATTTAATCCTGAAAAGAGTCTGAGCTGGTAGAGGGCGGTCCTCTCTCTTCCTCATAAAAGCAACAAAGAAAAAAAATATGTATGTGTATATATATATATATATGTATATATATATTATAATTTTCACAGTGGCTCTCTCACACACAGTGTGACCCTGCGTTGAGAAGCGATACTTATTATCTACTTTAATGTTTAAAAGTAATGCCTAAAATAAATAATTGCTAGTTTTTTTAATAATGTTTAAATAATAACTATGGGAGTAGAGTCTGCTGTATTAAATAATTATTTCGTATTTGAGCAAGGGGCAATGAACGCGCGTTTGCAATTTCTGTAGTGAAATTTCCTTGGCTTTTTGGGGGTCTTGTTTCCTGCGTGATATGTCAAACATTAGTGGCATTGAAAGTATGAAATTTCGTGTCTAAGCTCTTCCTAAATATTTTATTGTCATGATTACAGCCCCGAAGTTCAGGCAAAATGTCATAAACACCTTTTTTTGCCTATTTTTAAACTTCTTTGTAAAAATGCCTTTTTTGAGTTTTTCCTTCCGGAAATGCCAATCTCGATATTGTTTTATATTTGTCCTTGAATATTGGAGGCTACATTCTGTAAAACCTTGATATTTTATACTTATATATTATATATTTCAAAGGAATTGTTCTTTACGAAAATTTCAATTCTTAGCATTAATTCTTATCAGAAAATCCCCTCAGCCCCATTAAAAGCAAATAGGTGTTAATGCCAGAGAGATAGGCATCTGACAAAACTTGGTATTGCTAGGCATAGAAGTGACAAAGATTTTTCATCTCTGCTATACTGTACTTAGTCTTCAAGTAGCAATCAACACACCATCAAATTCACATCGAGATTGTAAGAGGAGATTTTAATTAAAAAATAATTGCATAATTATAATTATAAACCAATTAATTATTCACTTTAGCTTACATTATTTTGCGAATTAGCTAGTATTATGTATCTAGATGAATAAAATCACCTCCGACTTAAACTTCATAGCTCACAATCACTTTCTTTTTGGTATGATAGTATCAACTTGGCTAATAATGCAGTTAGTTGCCCATAAATAAATTTTGGGAAATACATATTCGGGTAACAAAACGTGCGCATAAACGCCTTATAAGCCAAAATATAATTTTTAAACACGTAAACGCCGTGGTACTTCATCGAAAAATTACGATAACGTCTTTATCCAAGTATACGTTTATACTTATAGGAATTAAAAGGCAAAATTAACAGTATCGACTCGCCACGTGGTGGTTAGACATTTGAGAGATGAGAATGAATCATTTCACGGATTAAGATATTTGGCAGATGGAAAAAATAGGAAAAAGATTTTGTGGAGAAGATGGCCCATGTGATCGTATGGCTCAAAAATTAGATACCGTCATGTTCCCCTCAGTCAGACGAATTTTTGCAACAGTATGGAGACAGTGAGCTGAAAGAAATGCGTCAATTATTTGGTCTCTCTACAGAAAAATCATATTCCGAGTGGAAAATGCTCAGAAACATAAAGTATGCAAATTTTAAACCATCAATATCTTTGGAATCACTGTCGGAGAAGACAACTTCTCAAAAGCTCACTAAGTTTGAGACGATGAGAATGAAATTTTGAAAATTATATTGATAGTTCTACCGAGCACTCTGTCAAGTTGGAAAGAGTATGGAGCAAGAAAAAAAAGTAAAAACCATCATTAAAAAACGATAGCTCAAGTTCAATGAAAAAAGATGCAGTAGAAAACAGGGTTTTCATACAAATGCTTAAGTATTAGAGGACTTAAATCTGAAGAGAGTGTTCAGTTTTGGTGGCGCAGGATTCCATATGAAGCAGGCGTCCGTACCTCAAAGATTTGACTGTGTGGTATGTTTCAGTTAATAAATATATACTTACTAAAAATAAATGATAGATGTGATAAATAGACGAGTGAATTTTTTTTACTTGTACTTTGTTTGATGAGCTTAGTATGAAAGTAATATCTGCTTGGAGTTCTCAGCCAACGTTGAAATTGTTTTCTTTATCGCGTTCGTGAGTGACCACTGGATTTAGCAGGCCTAGTCACAGTACTACTACTGGTGTACTACAGTTCCTACTGTGTTTGTCCAAGGGAAATTTCTTAATTTCCACCGCTATTAGGAATGCTAAAAAGGTTTTTCCTTTAAAAAATACTATTGAGTGACGGGTATTGAGAAGCTCCAAAAAAAAAAAAAAAAAAATGTCGAGCAAAAAAAAACATTAGATCCAAACTCTGTTTATTAGAAGCTATATAGTGATAGGAAAAAGGTCGTAATTATTTACAATGACACAAGACGACGACGACTAAAGTAATTTTGTCTTAAACGTTGATATGGCGTCGTTAAATCTTGTTCTGAAATGAATAGAGAAGAGATAATAGAAGCAAAAAGTTCGTCAAACTGTGTTCTTTCCGAGCAAGTTTTCTGAACAGAAAAGACGAGCAGGTGCGTCTTGTCAACGACCAAAAAGAAGACGAAACATAAAAAAAAATAATGAAACATATATAAAAGATGGAAACGATAGTAAAAACAAGAGACTACCAAAAAGCACGCCAAGCAGATGCCCCTTTTCGTGCGATCGATGGACCGATCGATTGGTACACGCTGTACTCGAAAAAGCAAAGACGGTAAACGTTGATCGAATACTCCGCACCACTCGTAGGGACTTGAATAATGATGTAATTAGCTTTATTAGAGTGACCTACCACCATGGGGGGAAAGCGAGTACCTCACAAGAAGTTCTGTACCTTTGAGGAAAAACGGTTGTTGTTGCCTTCCAGACAACTTACGGCTCCTTCGCTAGATTGCCATTGCTTTCGATACTTATAGCGCGTCTGTGTGGTGTACCAGAACGACGTTCGATGAATTTTATCTAGCGAACAGTTCACCAAAGAAGCGTCGTAGTTTGAAAACATAGACATAAGTGCGTAAATATAAATAAGTACAGTAGACTCTAGACTATCTGGCTCTCGACTATCCGATCTCCGTACTATCCGGCTAGTTTAAAAACAATAATTCATTTATGAATTAAAATATTACCTTTGAACAGAGAGAGAGAGAGTAAAATAAGTTCAAATAATTTTTGTAAGAAGGTTTGTTTTGTTCATTTTGAAAATGAATGTATTTTTGTAATGTAGGCGTACAGCAGTATTTCCCAACTTTTTTAATGTAGTGGATCCCCTTTAGGGAAGGTCAAGGCACCGCAGACTCCCTGTATTGCCTATCATAAAATATTGAAGCATATTATAAAAATTGCGTATCATAATAAATTACAATTTGACAACACTAAACGTGTCCTTCATGCAATGATGAGTAGTAATAGTAAATGTGAAAATAATCCCATGAACCCACAGGGTCCGTTGAAAAACACTGCTGTACAGTATACATTATTTTATGTTTCCTGCAATTAAGTAAGTCATTATAAAGTTTATCTTCGAATTTGTGCAATATTTTTATTCTTGGACTTCCTTTTTCTGTAATAAATTTTTTAAAACAGTACAGTTCATAAGTACATAACAAACATTTATCAAGTATTCGCTTTTACTTTGAAGTGAGAAAATAGGGATAAAAACGGGTTTTTTGGTATTAAAAACTTAATTTAACGTTATTCATTTTTGCTGAAAGAAATTGGACGAAGTGAATTATTACTTCAGAAAAACTTGATGAAAAAATTTTTTATGACTTTGAATGCTTTTTTACATTTTATATTACATAGTGAAAAATTTAAACCAAAACCACCATCGTTTCTTTACGTGGGAATTTACGTACGATGGATGAAGCAATATTAACTACAGAGCCACTGAAATATTCGGGCAACATTGGGGCTTGTTCGTAGGGGAAGCTACAATAAAGCCTCTCCCCCAATGTTGGGTAACCTCTGTTTGTGATCACCCTAACACATAAAAAAAGACCAAACAATACTAGTACAAAACATCATTCAGTTCATTTTTATGAAATTCTGTTTGAGGTAACGGGCCATGTGTTGAGCATGTCTGTTGTAAAAGAATTATCGTTAAACCAAGAGGTAGCATTATCATCAGTTGCCGCAAAAATTAACACTTCTGTTGGCGTCTCTTCTGAATTGGTGTTGTCAGTACAGCCGTAAAATGTTTTTGTAAGTATTTTTTCGCAACATTTTAATTGAAAAGTTCATTAATAAAATCCGGTTTGTTGTCTTACACTTTGAAGTGATTTAACGAAGTGTGTATTGCACAGAAAGTAGCTTCATGGAAACTTCATTAACACTTAGAGGGTGGACAGTGCAAAATACCGATGTTATTTAGCACTCTCGAAAGAACAAAAATCGGTGATGAATTTACACATATAATGAAGGTGATTTTGATCAAAATATAAAAAATCTTTGTAGCAGTTGCAGAATCTCTTCGAAAAGTATCGTTACCGAGGAATTTATCGTATTAAAGGATATCGTTTCATCGGAAGGAGTTTAACATTAGCCTGTAGGCAATTCCAATCAAGATATGAAAAAATTTCGTTGTAGTTGATTTGAACTCCCGAAGTTGGTTTTCTATGGTTTCACAACTTCAAAATGCGATCGCAAGCTGATCGCCCAGTTTAAAAGTCTCACCGCAGAGTGCAACCGGCCTATAATGCTACAAATATTCAATCATTACTCTTTGCTCATAGTTTCAAAAATTAGATGCCAGCACTAAAAATTCACCCACAGTCCCAAATACACATTCAAACTGTTAGGTGCACATTTCCGGCACAACTCATTCGGTAGTAGATTGCTAATGATAATAGACCGGAGTTGTGCTTGGCTTTAAAGAAAGAAAGTATTACTGAAACTCTGGGCAGTTTGTGAAACATTTGCGTACTCATGTCGTTCTAGTGCCCAGTAACTAGACAAATGAAAACACTTCGAATAAAAAAAAAACTGAAGCAAAGACAGTGGAACAAGTGCCGTTGATGCGCAAAACAACGTCTACTGAGAAAGTGTAAAATGCAGACAGAAACATTCACAGTTGAGTAATCAGCTGTGCAAATGATCTCTCAAGGGACAATTGCCTACCAGAATTTCATTTGAAATGTCAGCGCATCGAACCTTTTTGTGTATGGTGCTCCAAAGCAAATGAATACTCGCTGCACTCGGGGTAATAAAAGTTGATCCGGTAAAAACAACCTCAATTTGCTGTGTGGTATCTTTCTTAGGGTAGTCTTACGTAGGATGTGAATCGCATCCAATGTTACGTGTTATGGATGCCTACTGTTGCATCCGGGAAAAACAAGACCCTATTGCTGAAGTGAAGTAAATTGCATATATAATCATTGCTGAAAGAACACAAAACTGGTAATAGAAGCAATATTGGCTGAAAATTGTCATTGTGGCATGGTCTAGATTGTCTTATACATCTGGAAGCCATTTTCACCACAACCATTGTGATTATGAATTCATCTTTGCAGATAGTGTAAATAAGTAAAAGTATGTCTTTCATGGGCGTATGTGATCTACCAATATGACATTCTATGTGACTCCGAAATGTTGGAAAATTGTAGAGAGAGCATGAACAAGATTTCTAATTACTTTTTTGGTCATCCAATTCTCCAGACTTGAATCCAATCGAGCACATTTGAACAAACACGATCACCATCGGTCTCTCTATAGCTCTTCCTCTACACACTTTTCAGCAGCTATTGAATGGGTTACAGTTGTTTGGATCTAGATATATTTAACAACCTTCATTATCTTATTATGCCACTTCAGACAATTTTACTGCTGCTCGGACCTCACAAAACTATTTTTCTGGATATAAGCTTGGGATCTCACTAATATGACTCGACTGTGTATATATTATGTTATATTTTTTTTGTTGTAGCCCTAACAGAAAGAACCACTTTAAAAAACGACTTATATTTCATTAAAAATTTAAACTTTTGATGCTATGCTCCATAAAGTGCGCTGAACATTTACGGCTAATGTTAGTGCATATGTATCATCGATGAATACTTCAAACTTATGACTCTTCCTAAGATTACCAGAATGACCGTTTTGGAGTAAACGTATTAGTTTCATGTGGAACGCTGTTGGAAAAGAGTGGAGTATCAGGTAGACTGAAGTGAACTCTCACATGATAGACGATAGATAGTCGGACAGATTAACTTACGCTTGTGAAGATTAATGGATTTCCCCCCGCGTTAAAGTAAATGAGTCACGTATCCTTTAGCTCAATGGGAGGTTTCGTTCGAAATGACAGAAACCGCAATGAAAGCTGCATTATTGAGGAAGTACATGGCAAGTACAATACAATACGTTGATAGTCCGGTCTACGATCAACATGTGATAACTTTCTCTCTCCACGCCTAACATTTTTTTCTATTTTCATAAGAAAAAATAATGCAATGGATATTTCGAAATTTGATTTCAAGTCGTTTTCGTATTTGCGAAATCTTTTCCATTCAGTAATTTTACGAAAATACAGTGAAGTTGTAGTTTATGATTATTATTTTAATCATTATTTCGCTCAAAGACTTTCAGAGTTGGCAAATAATCCACTTTCGAACTCAATACAAGAGCTCTAATGTTTGGTTTTTGAAATCAAAAACAACACCTGCATTTCAATTTGACGTACCAACAGGGCCGTCTTAAGAGCATTATGGGCCCCCGGGCGAAGTGATCTTTCTGAGGCCCTACCAGGCAAATTCTCAGGATTTTTAACCAGATCTCATTTTTGTGAGGCCCCTTTTCTCTTGAGGTCCCCCGGGCCGTGCCCAGGTGGGTCCATGCCTTCAGACGGCACTGCGTACCAACCCAGACAGATATTTTTAGTTTTCTCTAACCATAAAATGTGGGTGAGTTTATATTTTCAAGAAAACCCCTTATATAGGATAATTAACATTCCAATGAACTTCCATTGACTTATAAATAAAAAAATGAAAGAAAGTGACATAGAGACTTTCCAATAGATTCACCCAAATTAATAAATAACGGGACCATAGTTTTAATAAATGATAGCAAAAAAAATGTATTTATTCTATTCCCAACAATAATTTCAAGATCGGTCCTGTTAAAAATTTTTCATATATCTTCTATTACTTGCTTCAATTTTCCAACAAACTGAATTTATTTGCATATAACTTGCTCAACGAGTCCCCAAACATCTTCCATGTAGTTTAGGTTAGGCTAGCATGCTAGTCAGTTTAGTATCTACAATCCAACTCCACTTTTTTGAAGAGCAAACCACGATGTGATGCTGTTTGTGCCAATGAATGCGTTGTCTTGTTGGACACTTACATGATTTTCCCTAGTTTTTGTAAACAGGGTGTTTCGAAACTCATGGCGAATACGTTACGGGGTTATAGAACACAACTAGACTAGCACAAATCACCATACAACCCATGTCCGGAATTCAAGTGGTTAAGCGCTAGAGGGTGATCGTGCTGTGTCATGAAATGATGAGAAACAAGACAAATAGATTAAAAGGACACCAATGAATTTAAGGACCATTTTTTATTCAGCAACTCCCTTGCACGTTTGTATCCTGCATGCAACCAGGGCCCTATAACAAGGGCTGTTTCATGGTGTTGGCTGGAGTTGGTAACAGCTGACGTCACGCGTGACGTCATTAGCTTGCAGAACCGAGTGTGAGCCCGCTTTGCTACCTTGTTAATTACGGTAGTTTGCACAATCGCTGACCTTCCCATTTTACTGATTTTTTTCCAAAATTTATCTTTCGAATATTTTCCATTAGTATCTGTTTATTTATTGGCTTGCTTCGTTACCTTTTAAGCATTTAAAATATGAAGTTTTGCATTTGCTTATGAGGTAACTTCCACTAACAGAATTTGTCTAGGATCTATTTCAGTTGAATCATTTAGTTGAATTTAGTTTTATTGGATTAATTAGAATTCAAATCAAGGCAGATAATTTCGATTATCTTCTGAATTTTCTAATGATTTGTAATTGCCTTTTTGTTTTCATTTTAATTAGGTGTAGCTTTTAAAATCCGTTACTTCGTTATTACCAATACAACTGCAACATCAAAACATGGGAAGCGAATATAAGCGTACTTACAGTTTCCTCGATTAAGCCTCTTACATTTGGACACCATTATTTTGTAAGTCTCAGGGTCTTTAAGAAAAGTATAAGTAACTTGAATCCAAAGGTTCTTTGCCTTGGCATGCAACTCGCAAAGGAGCGCCTTTCGCAGTTAGTGTAATCGCTGAAAGGTTTTCGCTTCTGGCACGTGTCTTGTCAGAAAACGTTCTTGGTAGAACTTTTGGCCTTCCCTTGCATTGACTTTATAGCCAAGTATATGTAATGCATGTCCTCGTTCTCTCGGTTCGTTTACGCATCCATCTTGTCAGTGATCGACAGCACAAATGACAATGGTTGCTGTGAACTGCGTATTTATTGCATCCGCTGAAAAACGCCTTCTAGCGCTTCACCACTTGAGTTCTGTGCATGGGTTGTACGGCGATTTGTGCTTGTCTAATTGTGCTCTATCAACTTCTAACGTATGCGCCACGAGTTTTGAAACACCCTGTTTAATTGAAGATGTATGGAAAATACTGCCAAAACACCTTTTTTCTAGTCTTTTTGGAGGAGCAGGATAAATATAATTTTTAGCATGGTTCATCAAAATGGTGGCTCAATTAAATTTGAGTGGACTTATAAATGGGGAGTGCTGTATACCCATTATATTGAGAGACGAATTGTGACTGTATGTTTGTTTTTTATTTTATTGCGTAGGTGCCTAGAATGCATCTAGTGGAATATCCATCTCTGAGAGATCCAGTCTCACAGCAGTCATGGCGTGTTTTGGGTTTACGCTTCCATGTTCAGCAACATCATCTACGGCAAGGAGAGCTTCGTCTTCGCTGTGAATCGACTCTTGCAAAAGCAATTGTTCGACGTAGCGAAGAAGTCTTTTTCGAAGGTAGACACGAGACAGCTGAATTACAAGTCGCACAGATAGCAACTTCTAGCTCGACGGCAAGCTCAGGTGATTACGTAAAATTATAACAATGTAATAAGTGAGTCGTTAAATTGTTATCAATATTGCGTATGAACAGA
This sequence comes from Pholcus phalangioides, assembly GCF_987345545.1. Classification (NCBI taxonomy): domain Eukaryota; kingdom Metazoa; phylum Arthropoda; class Arachnida; order Araneae; family Pholcidae; genus Pholcus; species Pholcus phalangioides. Next base: position 31,458,980 of record NW_028301600.1, on the reverse strand, counting down.
AAATTGATGATTGCATCATTCTGATAGAGAAACCATTTTAAAATTATGCAATAATTTTATACGGTATGAGAATTCTCTGCAAAAAAATTCAAAAAAGTTTTAGATGATTTAAAATTTTTTGATTTCAGTAATTGATATTCGATTTTGACAATATTTATTTATAGGTAAAGATGAACGTTGGATGATTTTACTTATCATAGCGTCTCGACTTGCCCTCATCTGACATTGATTGCGTGCGTACAGTTTAGTGACGTTCGTATCTGTATGCGGCAAGAAAATAAAATGAAAGATATAAATATAGCGAGTTTTTTGAACGGAATTACCACCTCTTTGACAATCTAATCGGAAATCATATCCAGTGTTTAAGAAGAACTTGATCTGACAAAAAGGTCTTCGTGAAGAAAATATCCTTCGTTCGTTATGACCCGTGACAAATATTTTTTCATATTACTTCTTCCGAGCTTTTGCGTTTCCGTTTGCCAATACCTTTTAACTCTGTGACAATAATTAAATATTAAATAATAATAATAATAATAATAATAACGTGTGAAAAGTGCGATTTGTGTGTTTTCTTCATCGGCAAACTGTGAATGTGAAAATGTGAAAGAATTCAACAGAAGAAAGAGAATCAAATGCAACCGAGTTTTTTTTTTAATGGTTCGTGAATGTTTGTGTAGGAAAGCAACAGTGACGCTAAACTGATACTGTTTTTTGGAGTGACTTTGACGAGAAAGAAACAGATCGTCACCGTTGGTAGAATTACATGCAGAATTCATGGAATGCAATGTGTATATATTATATTATATGTATACATTATACCCATATTTAAAAGTATGCATCACGTGTTTTAATGCAGATCAATTTCCTTGCAGAAAAAGTTTTGTGTACGTGCGTAGTAGTGTTTTTTCCTCCTTGTATAGTGTATTTTACATTTTCTTTTTAATGTCATAATCAGTGATAATCGTACAGGACTTGGGGGAAAGTGACGTATTCCATGATAATGAGTTGTCATGTCTCGAGTTTTAGCGGTTATTGGGTAAACTTTGTACCTGATCCTATCTGCACTTCTGTCGTATAGGTGTACGTGAACTGTCTCTTAACCCTCTCACAGTCATTGACGGGAGATCTCGCTAGAACCGATGCTTTGTATTTCGGCATTGACAAACTATCTCGCCTGTTTAAATGTCTCCTATTTCGTCAAGGATGAGCCCAAAGATTTCGTTAAGCTTTCTTCTCGAAGGAACATTCAGTCTTATGGAGAAGTCTCAAGTACCCGCTGGAAATCAGAAGAAAAACTACTTCATGATAGAAGATGTGGGATTTTGCGAAGAATTCAATTTCTACTAAAGCAATTTATAATGCTAGTTAGTGATAATAATTATGTCGGGGAAAGGGTTAAATGAAAGTTGAAGCTTGTCGTCAGCAAATATTATCATTATAACTGAGCAAAACGAAACCAAATTATACTTTCAACGAAATTTATCAGTGGTCCAAAGATCCATACAATCTTTCAATTATTTATTCGACATGACTTTGCCTATCCGGTAATTAGCACGTGTGGCATGAGGAAGAATTAAACTATTTTTATATATTGTTTATTATGATTCATCCACTATTCATACCCCAGTTGCATGATATTACAAAACTGTAATAAAGTACATTCACTTCTTGAAACTATTCGCCCAACAAACAATGTCAAAAATTATACTTTTAAAAGATCTTATAACACACGTTTCATATCGTTAACTAAATCGATAATGTGTTGAAATATCGTTATTAAACATACAGAAATTTAATATTTTTTATTGATTTCTCAACAGCCAATGTATACACGACACATTTGGCCAAAATTCCAGTCCTGTATGATTTATCACTGAATATTTCAGAGGTCGGGATTGACCACACGAAATTATGTATAAAAAAAAAGCACCTCAAAATATATTTACCAAAAAAAAAGTATCATGTAAAAACATCTGCTGACTTGATAACACAATTAGTAAAAAAACTGGCAGAAAATCCCTGCATGAAATGTAGTTGTTATGCTGAATATAACACATAGAGGAACAATATCATATGCAAATAAATTGCGAATTTGAAAATTCTGGTTATTTAGTTTATAGCAATTTTCTTTTAAATATTATTCAACTACATTATACTGCAACCAAGACTGAACTATATCGATGAGTCAGAATGTTTGTTCGTGGTGACCATTATGTGCTCGAAATATTTCTGCTTTTATATCTGATAAAATCACCGTAACAGTACAGGTTCATCTTGATGATAACAGTAAGAGATTAAAAATAAAAAGCAAACCAAAGTGCTTGTTCCGTAGGTCGGTGTACTTTCCTACAACGGTATTGATGACCATACTCACATAAAACTAGAGGATAAGATGACAAAAAGAGAATACAGAAACTGGATTCGATCCAATGCTACGCATTATATGGCACGAGTATGTGTATAGATATCCATTATCGATGCTCATTCAGTCGTATATCGGTTTGGAGATTGTTGTTTTATAATGTTCATAATCCAATGACGGTACCGCTAACAAAACTTTTAAGGAAACAAGAGAATCAATCATTGTTATAAATATATTTCTAATGGATAATATTTTACTAATTTCTATAGTTTTGCCACTATTGAAGTTTGAAAATCTAAACTGAAAATGAAGAAAATTTAGTTGAAGCTTACACGCGTGCTTCAAAAAACGTTAAAAACGTTAAATTTAAACGTTTTTTTATATTACGTAACTTTTGAATCTTTAATGTTTTTTCTTTTACTATTTGCCACCCCAAAATATCTGATTTATAATTTTTTTGGCAATTTCTAAGCGAATATTCGCTTTAATAGATTCCATACCTCAAATAGAGTGACTGCGACGCTTCCCTAAGTTAGGGTTAGAGAAACTTGATCGGGTGTGACTGAATATACAGTTTCTTGATGGTTGGTGCTTTGAGAATCTAATGCACATGTTGTTGCGTGGGCGACATGGTCTGAGACTTCCATAAATTAAACAATTATACTCTTGCTTATCAGCAAAAGAAAAGGAAGAACGAGCGCTCGTGAAGTCTTGCCAAGCTGGAAACATTCCAAAAAGAATTGATGGATGAGGCTAACATAAGGCAGTCGTATAGGATTCGTTGGTATTCTGGTAATACCTTAGTGGATGATTGTCATAATGATGAATTTTACAGCGAATTCATGTGAGACTATCAGTAGTCAAGTGGCAAAGCATTTATTTTATCTCCAAAGTACTCTTTTCATGCGAGATGTACCGTATTTATGCTGTGTGTGTGTGTCACGTTCAGTTTTTTTCTTCATTCATGCCAGGTATTAATTCTTAATTTAAATCGGTAATAAAAATTCGTGTGAACTGATAATTGTACCATATTTCTCGGCGTAAACGCCGCAGTCAAAACTATATATATCGAAATAAAACTTGTTCAGTGTCATCTAAAATCTCCCAGAATAAAACTCAACTTTCATATAATTACTGTTTTTCTATATTTTGTAAACGAATATTGGTCATAAAATTATTACTAGAGATTCATAAACAACATTGAAAAGTTGAAATACAATTAAATTAGTTGGTATTTCAATAATACTTATTTTTTTTAAATATGCAGAGAGCATAGGTAACACGGCGTAGGACATTTTACTGGAGAACCGTTGATCCTAGAGGCATACTTCCAATTAGAAAAAGTATCCAAATAACGTGTACTATCCAGATAAGTTATTCGTGTTGCAAGGGGCTTTGTATAGTTATTAAAATAGAAATGTAAACTTTTTATACGAATACCCTGTGCTCAAAAACCCAATTAAAAAGTTGTTACCCTGTCTCTCCTGATGCCAACAAAGAACGTTTTTAACGTTTTTTCACGTTTTTATGTACAATATTAACTGAGATATTCGAATTCGGAGGAAAGTTAGAGAGAAAAACAGCATTTTAAATACAGGTAAAATGATTTACCCGTATTTAACACTGTTTTTCTTTTGGTTGTTGGAAAAAATCAAAGTTTCAAATTGGGTTTTTGAACACAGGGTGTCGTATAAAAAATTACTTTTTTTATTTTAATAACTATACAACCCCTTGCAACAGGAATGGCATATCTGAGTACTACACGTTATTTGAATACTTTTTCTAATTGGAAGTATGCCTCTAGGATCAACGGTTCTTCAGTAAAATGTCCTACGCCCTGTTACTTATTCACCCTGTATATTAAACAAATGAAAATATTCATATCATCATTTGCATCTCACATCTCTCTCTCTCTCTCTCTCTCTCTCTCTCTCCCCCCTCTCTCGGTATAATCACCAATAAGTCTCCAAAAGTATGTCGTGAAAAATTTAACATCTCGATAGATTAGCCAAGAAATATGGTAATTATTGAACAATATTGATACAAAAATAGTTGGATACTTTCATCGAATGAAAGTATCCAACGAATCGTTACAACTAATTTTTATTTTGAACTTCTTAGGTATTGTTTGCAACCGAAGATTTAAACACATCTATGGATATTAAGAATGTATAAATGATTTTTTATAGCCTATAAATCTTAGGAAATATTTGTTGTTTCTCAACTTTCTTTTAACCCTTTATCGTCCACCCCATATAAACTTATTGCATTTTTTTTACAAAAAATGGATGTAAATTGGTGCTGTTAACATATTTTTAATTGAAACAATACATCAACACAACATTTTAAATAATTAGAATAGATTTTTTTTAATTGTCTAAAATGATTAATTATATAAGGGTAAAATATACAGTTTGCCTCGAATTTAATGTTATCTACAAGTAGATGAAAAACTTCGAAACGTTGAATAGTTTTTACCTTGATTTTTATTTCGAATATCCTCAATTTTTGGTGTGATTTTATCAATTTCTGAACACGTAAAGTGTCAGCATCTCTCAAAAATGACACTGACAAAAACTCAACTCTTCCCAGATAAAAAAAGTATTGTATTTAGCTGCATTTTGTACTGAAATGACACTAAGATATACTTTCTAAAATACCAAAAGATTGAGCGAAGAAAATTGGTATAATGAGCTTTTTGACTATTTATTTGCCTTGTGTATTCAAATATACACTGGACCTAGAGCGTCAAGAATGCCATTTGAAAGATTCGTTCTTGAAATGAGCGATTTTTAAAAATTTAGATGAAAATCTCTGTTTTTATTATTATTAACATCATCTCTGCAACACAAGACGTTCGTCCCCGATAATATTTTGGAAACCTCGATAAAAATTTTCAATGGTGTTATACTGATATATTTTTTGACGATTACCTGAAGGATTTGCCTTTGTATTGATGAGACGAGAGTTTCAGGCAAAAAAATCTCTGTTTTCAGATACGGGAAAAATAACAGAAAATAAGTGTAAAAGTCCGCAAGTGATACAGAGAATCCCATGGCATTTCGTTATAGGAATAAGGGTCCCCGAACGTCTCGTGGCCACGTCTCAGTGCAACGGCAGCCACTAGTCCCGATTAGTGCTCATTGCATCGGATCGACCTTCTGTTTTCACCCAAACAGCTTTACGGCAACCAAACGCACATTTCTACTTCGCACCCGCTCCCGTATATCCAATCCTATCCAACTAAATCTTTAGGTTTCCTCTTCCCATCCCTGTCGTACCAATCTCTTTGGATGCAGAACGCTTTTCTCTGTACAAAAAAAAAAAAAATAAAAGGTGAGAGAGTGTGTTGTGTGTGTATGTGATGCACAAAAAAGACTGAAGAGGAACACGCGCACGCCAAAAAATAAAATAAAATAAAAAAACACCACCCCGAGAATCGAATCTTTTATTGATAGCGGCTCCTTAATGGAGCCGATTGTTGTGCATTGCGAATGGGTCTCTCATCCTCCCTTTCTCTGTAGTTGTGTTCTGTACTTGAGACGACGTTCACCAATCGCAGTACCAGAAGCACACATATACCTTGTTTTTTTTTTGTTATTATTGTGTGTGTGTATTTTTTGTGCGAAACGCATCTAATGGCCGAAGCTGATCTGCGAAAAGTCCGTTCTCTTTTTTGTGCCTCCGCGAATTCCGACAAAATCCCACTCCAACCGATGCATTTTACATAAAGTGAACGTGCACAAACATCGCTGCGATTAAACAATTCCATTGCAACCACTGGTCTGTTTCGTTTTTTTTTTTTTTTTTTATATATATATATTTATTTTGTCTTATTTTTGTGTGTTGTTCTCGCCTGCTATTACTATTACTTTTTTTTTCGTGTTTTTTTTTTCTATGTCTAGAATTTTTATGCAAGTTTTCCAACAAATCCAAAACTTTTTTCACTAGAAACCATGTAATCCATTTGATAAGTTTTTATACTGTTATAATTCCGAGTTTTTACGGTCAACTTTTTTATACGGGAAACCGTTTAAGTAATGAAAGCTAAAAAATATATATATATATTAAGGTAAATGTGACAAATGCAGTCATTATACATGATAACCAGTTATTATGCATCCGAGCATTTTTGAAAGTTTGATAAATTTTTCTAAATTTATCACTTTTACTGGCAGTTATGCATAGTACTCAAATGGCATTAGTAAATTTGATAAATTTCCTTAAATTAATCACTTTACGGATAATGCCAAGCGTAAAAATTAAATATGATAAATCGTACTATATGTTATACTATACTATATACACCATAGTTTCCCAAACTTCTTAGTCCATCGCCGCCTTCATCAAATTGTTTTTCTCTCATCGCCCTCCCCCCAACTCAAGTGATCCCATTGGATCCTATATTAAATCCGTAGCTTCTATCGCCCCCTGGACCATTCCATGAAAGAAAATGAAGTAGTAATCAAGTAAATTTCCTGATAGGTCATTTCAGTTCTGAATAAAGCATAAAAACTGAAAAGAAAAATTTAAAAAATTATTTAGCACATAGCCAATTAATTAACCTGGTACTTGAAAGTGTCTACGCTTACAATAAAAAAAATACAATTCAAATGTGTTGAATAATAATGAATATAATAATGAATAGATATAAATAGAATAGATTAAAGAAAACCATAATTTTTTTTTGTGTTATGCATTTGTTAGGGCGCATTTTGTAAAGGCAGTGTTTCAGTGCATTACAATTTTGTGCAATGCAGTAAACACTTTTACAAAGCCGAAACATCTAACTGAATTTCATTAATTAAAATATTTGAAAAACTAGTTGTCCCACACTTGTGCTGTCATCTGCTAATCGTAAAGTAGTTATACAGCCTTTATATACTTCAAAATACCAACACCCAGCAACGCATGTAAAGGATGTTATGAGGGTTAAAATATTAGCGGCAAGTTAAAGTACCGTGTGTTAAGCACACAACTGTGCTCGATGCTTGTGTTTGATTCCATTTTCTCGCGAGGACTCCGTTACCCACCATATTCAAATCATTGATGATTACGAAATAAATTTATAACATCAGAAATTCCACGTGCATCAGATATTCTATTCTCTTCTATTGATATGGAAGGAATGAGGAAACCGAGTGACACCCAGGCTCTATCGCACAGGCGATGGAAGCATTATATTGGGTGGCACTGGAACCTTATTAAGAACGTAGAAACAATTCCTGTCTTCATTAGCTGAAGAAACAAAATAATGTCATACATTGGCAGATGCTATGCACATCGCCAGTTAGTTCAGATGCAATCAAAGTCTATTGATGCTGGGTATGGACGGTGCTCGCATTCCGGAAAAGATCGAAGACTCTTGTAATATAGAATTCATGCATTCAAATTAAGCTGTCAATAATACTCCCGGATATAATATCACTTGTTAGATCGAATTATAGACATTCCGTTGAAATAAATAATGATACTTTAAAACTGAAGCAAATAAGATTTAGCAGTTTTCATTTAAAACAGAGGATTGAATGTTGAAAACAACTAGTTTTTATCAAGTTACTTTTGCGATTAAAATAAATAGAATACAAATACACCCAAAAATAAAAGCCACAACCGACAAAAATTGCCCAACGAGGTGGCTGAATAAGATGCCTGTAAAAATATGGACATCAAATGTAACCAAAACACAGCAATCCAATATGAAAGCATATATCACCAAAAAAAAAAAACCTAATAATTAATAATATACAGGGTGCTTCAAAAAGAATCACCCAATTTGAAATGCGTATATTACGAAAAATATTGAGCATAGACACTTAAGATTAATTTTATATTACATGGATAATCATAAAGTGTTTTTACAAAACAAATTAAAGGTGCTCAATATGTCAACCTTGGGATGCATGACATATGTCTATACGGTAGTCAAATTCGTCTCAAACTTTTTCGAGAATGTTTTCATCCACTGCGAGTGAATTTCTGTGGACTACGTGAGAAACTATCGGATGTGCTCCACATTTTCGTCTGACATGCGGGGATGGCCAGGGGATTTTCCCATTACACAGACAAACCGTGACTCGGAATTGTTTATTCAGTCGCCTAATGCTCTGAGCTGTGGGAAGTTCAACACCAGGGTATGTGGTGCTGTAGTGGTGGGTTGGTAAGGTACGGGGTTACAGATGGGAAGAATTCAGGGTACATGGGTTCAAATCCACCCACCTCCAAGTAATTGCACTTTTTGCCGCTGTGGTGGTCGAGTGGTTATAGTGACGGACTCGCGATGCGAGGATCCGGGTTCGAACCCCACAGTGGTGGTCGGCTGAAGTTGGTTTTCTGTGGTTCCCAACTTCAAGGCGCAAATGCGAGCCGATCTCCCCGTTAAAAAGTCTCGCCACAGAGAGCAACAGTCTTACAACGATAAATCATTCAATCATAACACTTCACTCATAATTAGAAAAACTGGTGGCAGATGGCAGCACTACACATAACGGGCATTACAGAGAAACAAAAAACTTCACGTCAGGTTTCACTACACGTACACGCACATTCCCGCATGTACCGATTCGTTGGGGGTTCCGCGGGGGGGGGGGGTGTGTGGGCGGGGTGCATGTGTGGTGTAGCAGTAGTAGGTAGGGCTCGGGGATCCATGATGTTCTTAAGTCAGCCACCTCGTTGGGCGATTTGCCTGTTGTGGCGTTGTATTTGTATTTGTATTGCCGACGAAAAGCACGATGAACAGTTGTTACGGACTCACACTTCGAAAAGGGAAGTTTAGAACACAAAACGATTTCTTTTGTGCAATCGCCGTCAAGTGGCGGCCGAAGGAAGAGCGTTAGCGCTACCTTTGGGCAACTGCGCGAAACTAGAGATTTTCTTCTTTCTACCTATATATTTTTCGATCAAAACGGATTAAAAGCTAAATAGTTATGATTTTTTTAAAATCGGATGAATATTTTTGAAACACCCCGTATAATGCACTGCCCATAAAAAACATTATGGTTGTCTTAAATTCTAAGTATAGATAGCTTCTCGATTTATCGTAATTTGTTTATCGTACTTCTTTTTAAACGTATCAATTGTGTTAGAATTCACGATTCCCAGAGGTAAGCTATTCCATTTATTAACAATCCTATTGGAAAAACTCTCTGTGACCTCACAACCTGGAGTTGTCCATTACTAAACGACGCTGGTGTCCCCTTTTCCTTGCAAATGATTGACTGTATTAATAACTCATGGTCCATCTTATCCATCCAGTTGAAAATTTCGAACACTTCGATCATATAGTCCAGTGCCGGACGAACTAAGCCTCGGAGAAGCGCAAGTATGACTTTAGGAGAACGCGAAGAAACCTTTTCAAGAATGAAACCGAGCATTCTATTCACCTTTTTGACCGACGCTGAACAATCTGAAAGTTCAGAAAACCTAAGCCGCTCGTCAATGAGAATTCCTAAATCGGTGACCCTAGTTGCATCCGGGATAATACCGGAATAATCTCATTCAACTCATAAGTGAAACGTGGGTCGTTCCAACCAAAATGGGCGGCCATGCACTTATCAACACTAAATGTCATGTTCCATTCATTAGCCCATTCTGCAATCATATTCAGCATGTGCTATTGAAGGGAGCATGGCCCATGAATATTTAATATACCGTATTCCTCCAGCACTAGGCGGCATTCCGTAAAACTTGAAAGACACCAACTTTTCGAATGTTGGAGTCTGGTCCGTTCTCGAACTTCCGAAGAAAAGCAAGGTTTAATAAAAATCACAGATTGCATTCAGCCAATTCAATAGATTTTTAAAATAGAACAAATGAATTTTCCAGAATCTGTGAGTAGAATTTTCCGGTATGCCGGAAAATAAGGGTATTCTAGGCATGTTGATCTCCCTCACCGTTTCTCAGCGTGCCGGCTAATGCGGGGGAATACCGTAATTACGAAATGATTTCAATATTCCGATAACGATAGTTTCAATTATAAAATACTTAGTAATTTTTCATAATTTAATAAATGAACTTTTCAGATTCATTGTTATTTTACCGAAGAGTTTTGCCATTGTGCGTCTGTGAACTTACTTCAGCGACTGTTATTTATCGAACTGCGCATCCATAACTTTTCCGAATGCGCGAACACTTGTTCCAAAAACTTTCGACGACCGTCGCGCCATCTCACAGGAGGCAAACGAAACATGCGCAACAGGCTCCCATTCACAAAATATTTACCATCATTACTATCCTAACACGCGCGATCCTAAAATATTTATAATTAATAAAAATGTATATACTATATAAAAATGCGAGCATTCGCTTTTATTTCTTTCTCATTACCAAAAATAATTACAAGGATATCGATTTTTAATGGATAGCTCGTTTTATTGATGATATATGACGGATGTTAATGAGGTTGTAGCATGCTAACATCCGGCACGTACATGTAATGTTGTTTTATCTGCATCGATAGTGATTATGCCAAGAAACGAATGTTAAGGATAAAAAGGATTAGAATGATTAAAATAAATAAAATCCAAGGGTTCTCTCAACCATTTTCAACCGCGACCCAGAACCAACAACAAGATAATTTTTGCGATCCATGTGACTGTTATTTCTTCGAAAGTAGAGAAATCAGTGGTGCAATAAGTGCATTTATAACAGACTGTAATTGCATTTGTACGACTCATCTGGGAGGCCCTTGCGAATCAATTTTTGGTCGCGACCCATAGCTCAAAAAACCCTTGTCTGAAACAGGCTCGTACGACTCTTCTCGAAAGACCCTACGAATTAAGTTTGGGTAGGGCCCCGTAGCTCAAAACCCCCTGGCTGTTAGTGAATTCAAACGACATATCTCGGTAGACCCTCCGACCCAAATTTGAGTCGGTGAATCATAGTTCAAGAATCCCTGCCCGTAAGTTGATTCATACGACTCTTCTCGAAAGATCCTGCGAATCAAGTCTGGGTCGTGACCCATATCTCTAAAATCCCTGTTTTAAGTAGATTACTACGACCCATTTCGCAAACCCCTGTGAGTCAGGGGTTTCTGTCGTGATCCATAACTTAGGAATCCCTCTATGTAAGTAGATTGGTACGACGGAAGCCCATGCGAATGAATTTCGAGTCGGGTCCCGTAGATCAAGAGTGCCTGGCTGTTAGTAGATTTGAACGACCCATCTCGGAAGCCGCTGCGAATCATAGGTTAAGAACCCTCTGAAATAAACAATATTTATTTTTGTCCTGGACTGTTAAATACATTTTTTTAAGTTTTCCGTTTATATTATATCCATTCCGATATTTAGTTGGGAAAAAAGATCCCATAAATCGGTACGTATTTAAAAATTTAATCAAAATAATTTCAGTATTTAATTATAAATTTTAATACTTCACAATTCAAATTGTAAGACATATTAATTGAACGTTCAATTTTAGATTAATTTTGATGCTTTTCAACGGCATTGAAATCATAACAAATTCTTTTGGGGAATATCCTGAGTATAAATTTCCGCATTTCAAATGATTATTCAAAAATGAAATGATTTACGATGAAGATGAATCCATTTTGTGTGTGGAAATACTGATCGATTGATATATCAATTTTTGTAGAAATATTTCACCTATATTTTACAACGAAATAAATGTACACAATAATGTTTTATTATATCTGAAATATTCGCAGTGAGAAGCGAATATCAGAAACATTTTCTACCATAACGAATACCATTAAGTCAGGCTTATTTTTCTGATACTAAAATCATGGCCCCCGCATCCTGGAATAAGGCCCCTACGCTGGGATCTTTTGCGGGCCTCCGGGTTAGACTTTTCACAGGACCTTATAAAGTTAATTTATAGCGTGAAAAAGCAAAAAATGATGAGAATTGTCGCAGGCCCCAGGGCTAGATCCACGTCAGCCATGACTAAAATTGATTTATACGCTTCGGTATTCACATCCTCCCTGGTATTACTCTTAAATTTCACATAGTGGCGCCATCTAACGTTTGGTTTTCAAACTGCAAGCATAAAATACCATTTATTTACTTTTTCGTTTATTTCAAAATTATTTTTTATAGATTTAGTGATCGCTAATCTGAATGTTCTAACATTTTTGAAACACTAATACTCAATAATTATTTGATGTAATTATATATGTTACGGTAAATTTGATAAATTGTTATTATACATATTTACGAATCGTTTTGGTTGGTTCCATAAATTTACCACTTTTACCGGCGAATATGCATAACACCCAAGCGTCGTTGGTAAATCTAATAAATACTTGACATTTATAACCTTTATCTGTGATTATGTATAATATCCTAGTGTATTTGAAGAATTTTTTATTAATATGAAAAAAAAAATCCTAGTTAGTCTAGTATGTGTGATGAATATAGTCAGACTCCGATATAATAATAACAAATTTTACGATCGCACACGATATATTGATAAAATACATGTATTGTATGAATCATCATGTACAGTATATCATATAGTACAATTTATCCTGTTTGCTAATGAGGCGACACTTGGATATTATGCATAATCGCCGGTAAAAGTATTAATTTTTCAGTACTTACTAACAGTGCCGCCTTAATGCATGGGCCAACCCGGGCCTCAAGAGAAAAGGGGCCTCACAAAAATGAGATCCGGTTGAAATTTTCTAGGATTTACCAGGTAGGGCCTCCGAAAAACCACTTGGCCCGGGTGCCCATGATGGTCTTAAGACGGCCCTGCTTATTAAATTAACCAACGACACTTGGGTGCTATACATAATCACCGGTAAAAGTTATTAATTTAGGGAAATTCATCAAACTTACCAAATGCTCGGTGATTATGCATAATGTGCATACTAACTGGTTTATTATGTATAATAACGGGATTATCTCCTTTACCACGTAACATGCATATCAGAGGCATTAATTGGAAATTGAATATCAAATTAGATGTGAAACTGGCCTTAACATTAAAACCACCAAGCAGAAATAGTAAAGAATGTTATTGCTGTTTGTTATGTTTCCTGCTTATTTTAGATGCAAAAACTATAATTATTTATATCAAGCGAATTAATGCATGCAGGTAAATAAATAACTTAAACTGCGTTATTACTGAAGTAATAATGCAGTATTATTCCGGGTGTTCCATGACGAGTATCTGAAAGGAATAGGAATTCTGCGGTCGATCCTGAAACTCAAGTTAATTATGAATTAAGTCTAAAGACAAAATTCAGCCGTTATAAACGTATCTTTGTAAAATGATGAGTGGGGGAACTACAAAAATTTAAATGATCATACACGGCCAAAATGCCAGTTATTAAAATTTTTGCCTTTCATTTTTGAAGTGAAAAAATTTTCATCCCGCACCTATTGAATGAAAATTCACCGGGATGTCGGTGATCAAAAATTTTGATTTTGCTACATTTTTTTCTTTTGTTTTGACAGGTTTAACAGGTGAGACCGTTCATACAGGTGATCACTGAACGATGACTTATTAATGCAATTATTTTTGTGATTTCAATAATCCACACATTGCAAATATGATGAAAATCTTCAATAATCTCTCTTCTGATTCTCGTATTCTAAGTCGACTATGCAGACTCCAACAATCACTAAACTAAAGAATTATACGCGTTCTAAATTCTTGACCGGTGCTGATGATTTTTGGATGATTTGCCACGCGCGGCACTCTTAATTACCCTGAGATTAGTCAGGAAAGTCAAAAATTATTTTGATAATAAAACTACATTTATTGTACTAGGTAGGGATCGTATGTGATTTCCAGCCAGTATGCGATGGTATTTCTGTGGACGCAACCGGAGTACCACGAAATCTGGAAGTGCTAATGCCAGATATTTAAATTTTCAATATAATTCTCAAGGGTGCCGCGAATGTAAAAAAAATTGTGAATCTTTATTACATATGGTCGAAATCATATCTGATAATTAGTATTGTTCTATGTCTATTACAGTAAATGTCCGTTAGGACGACAGTTCACAATCCCGAGAAAAATTGTCGTTATAATGGACTTCTCGTTATAAGCGAATTTAAATTTTTTTGCTCTGTCAGGTTATAAAATTGTAGAAAATTGCTGCTTTACCTGCACTGAAACATCTTTTGGGGGATTAGATCTTTCCGTTCTAATAATAACCAAGGAACAGAACTCTGGTCACGAAATAGATTTTTGGTCTCGGAGCAGTTGATTCTTTAAGACATATCTGCATAGGATTTCGTATTATCAAAGCGATTTAGAGGACCAACACTGCTCACTTCCATGGCTGTTTGGACTCGTCAACACTTTCTCACTAATCGGAAAGTTATTTTAGCTCTTGCTAGTCTCTTTTTCAGTCATTCGGAAACGACTTTAAACTGCAAGTTGGTTGTGTGGTCTCTTAGTCACTGGGAGAGACAAAAGTTGAAGAAAATCATCACATAACCCCTATGTAATGTGAGAAAGCCCAAAAATAGAAAAAAGAGGTTAAACAATTTGGCTTTTCTGCGCTCATTCCTTGTTCAAAGTACTGTACCTCAGAGTAATTTTTACGAGAAGCATGTGGTATGATAAGAGTCATCCTTAGAGCCCGGAAGTTCAAGCAAAATGTCATAAATGCCCTTAGTAGTAATGTTGTAGAGCCGCACAAAAACCTACTACTGTTGTTTTTTGTTTATTTATAATCCTTTTGTGTAAAAACGCCTTTTTTAAATTTTTCCTGCCAAAAATGCATATTTCGACATTGTTTTGTTAGAGTTTTAGATGAAAGCAAGCCCATATATACATGAGAAAAGCTGATGATTAATTAGAAAAGTTTATTTATTCCCATGGCTTAACTAAACATGTCTTGTTCACGCATTGCATAGCACTGTAGATGAATAGCTGAGCAATGAGTACACCAATAGCCCATTAGTTGACGATATGCAAAAATATCATCTCAGAATTTGAGAGACCGTTTTTTTTCAAATCGATGGAAACCGATCGTATGAAAAGCTATATATTTGAAAATTTTGAGAAAAATATGTCGCCATTATGAATAATTCCACATGAAAAAGGAAAACACGTAGTTTTTATATAACACTTCAGCGCACACCAACTCTGTCGACATACGGCAATTTTCAACCAGTGGATCTGGGTGGGAAATGAAGGCACCCTCTATCGGTGGCTGCTCCATTATCGGTATGCAAAGAACTTGATGTATTCGAACCCGTGGACTTGAACTTTTCTTCATAGGGGAAGACGAGCACCTTACCACTGCACCACTCGGGCGCTAGATTTTGCATACTGTAATTATTCTTTAATTCAGCTGGCACTGTTTTGTATGTCAGATAATTAAATATAAAGCATTCGATTGAATCGAAATCCGACCTAACCCTGAAGAACCACACACATCTTTTTTTGGCATATTAATATCAACTTAGCTAATAATGCAGTTATTATAATCTATTATTGAAACAGATTCACAGTGAGTTTAGCAAATTTTTTAACTAGTCTTTGGACTCTTAAATATTGTATAGCTTTTAGTAACTTTACCTATTTTGCATTAATTATAAATGCCTTTTTTTAGTGCCTCTTTTAGACATTTTTAGTGCCTGAACTTCAAGGCTCTAGTCATTATGTTGAATTCTTGAAGAAGGAAAAACAAGCATTTTTTGAGAATTCTTTTGACGTTACAGCGAATGCCTCCTAATTTTCAATTCGCTATAACCGAATATTTTTTGTGTCTACAATAGAAGCCATTTCCAAAATCACTCGTTATAGCGAGATTCTCGTTATAAGCCGTACTAGTAAAAACAGAGCTTTTACTGTCATTTTTTACTTTCTCCACTGCAACCTTTAATGTATGTATTACATGTTCAGTAGGTGCTGCCATCTAGCTTTCAACGAAGTAATGAGAAATTGGTTATTAGAGAATTATGTGTAACGAATGTATTTCTTGAAATGTGGTACAGCAATCACCCTTGTTGAGACAATTTTTAGCTATTACCGATACGTATATTAATTGGTATTTGGACACGATATTATTGGTTGAACAAATTATTAGACCTCCAGTTGGCGCATTCATTCATTTTTATGTACCTATTCTCAAGCGAAATATGTCAGATATGTCAGACTAATCAATAACTGTGAAATATCGATTTTTTTTACTTTTTCAAAATATAGTCAGACACATTTTACGAAATAATTAACGTATCATATTTAATTGATAAAAAAAAATTCTAAATTAATTCTTCAATACTGATAGATTTTATGAAGGATATTACTCATTTTTAAATTTTAATTTTATCGGAATTTTCAACGGAATAAAAATATTAGAATTTTTTTAATTGAGCTTCCAAATATTATAAAAGAGAACACGAATTGTAATTACTTTTTGTCATTGTCACGGAGTTTGTCTCCCTGTTTTTTGTATTCTTAATTTATGACAACAAATTAGCTTCTGCCATCAGCATCGCGCAAATTAATTAATTAAAACATTTAAGAAATAGAATTTTTGGGCTTCGTTAAGTTCATTAAAAATGTGCAGAGTCATTATTGACTTAATTATTCTGCTGATGTGGAAATGGAAGGAATTTTCTTCTGGTGTTCACTGTTTGTTGCTGCGCTCACCAAAACTTTTGTTGTTTTCTCTCTCTCTGTGTGTGTATTTGGTATTTACTCGATGTCGCTATTTTCTTGTTTTCACAGTAACTTGAAAATTAAGCCTTAGAACATTTGACTTCAATGGGTATTAAACTGTTTTCATTAATTAATCTTAGGTGATAATCAGTTTAATTGAGTGAATGAAAATTAACGAAAAAATAACTCTAAATATCTCAACATTACATTTATCGGACTTCATTATTGCCATCATAATTATCATGATCAATGTTTCCTTTAATCTTTTAAGCACATCAAGTTGTGAATTTTATTTCAAATTCATGTATATTTGAATATACAAGGCAAGTAAATGTTTTTTTAAAAAATCTTTATACTAATTTTTTTGATATTTTAGAAAGTACATCTTTTAGTGTCATTGCAGTACAAAATGCAGCTTCTTATATATATATATATATATATGTATGTGTGTGTGTGTGTGTGTGTGTGTTACGGCAAATGTGATAAATCTGGATATTATGCATAATTGCCGAGCATTTTGGTAAGTTTGATAAATGACCCTAATTTTATCACATTTACCAGCGATTATGCATAGTACCCAAGCGTCGTTGGTAAATTTAATAAGTACTGAAGCAATTATCAGTTTTACCGGCGATTATATGTAGTACGCAAGCGTTGCGTCGTTGATAAACATTGTAAATCGCACTATATCATATACTTAATGCGATAATTTTTACATGTACTGTATCATTATATCGGGATCTGAATATATATTC
The DNA here is from genome assembly GCF_987345545.1 of Pholcus phalangioides. Classification (NCBI taxonomy): domain Eukaryota; kingdom Metazoa; phylum Arthropoda; class Arachnida; order Araneae; family Pholcidae; genus Pholcus; species Pholcus phalangioides. The sequence goes on along the minus strand of NW_028301600.1, from coordinate 31,441,277 downwards.
ATCACACGTACTAGACTCATTTGGAATTTTTTCATATTCGTCCAATCAACCAATTAAGCTAGGGTAATATGCATAATCACTGGTAAAGATAATAAATTACAAGTATTTATCAAATTTACCGACGACACTTGGGTATTATGCATAATCGTCGGTAAAAGTGATATTGTTTTAGTATTTATCAAATTTACCAACGACACTTGGGTATTATGCATAATCGTCGGTAAAAGTGATATTGTTTTAGTATTTATCAAATTTACCAACGAGACTTGGGTATTATGCATAATCGTCTGTAAAAGTGATATTGTTTTAGTATTTATCAAATTTACCAACGACGTTTATGGGTATTATGCACATTCACCGGTAAAAGTGATAAATTTATCAAACTTACCAAGATGTTTGGTAAGTATGCATAATAACCGGTACTATGTACAATAACAGATTTACTGCATTTACCGAAACATATATACATACAATGCTTTTTCATCTAGAAATAGTTGATTCCCCTGTTAGTGTCATTTTTTGAGAGCTGTTGAAATTTTACGTATCCAGAGATTTATGAAATTGCACCAAATCTTGGAAATTAGAAATAAAATTCAAAGTAAAAAACTATTCAGCTTTGCTAAGTAAGGTTTGAGTCTAGTTATAAATAATATTTAAATTAAGGAAAAATTCATAATTTACTGCTCTTATTGACCATTTTGATTAATTAAAAATTTACTTTAATTAATTAAATTGTTGTGTTGATGTATTATTTCAATTCAAAATATTTTACTAACACCAACTCACATAAGTTTTTGTACAAAAAAATTCAATACTTATTTACGGAGGTTAACCACATAGCATTAAAATATTTTCCGCTTAATTTTTTTGTAATTATTTTCAGTAATTTTTAATGAATTTGAATCATTTTGTTCTGGTTACCAGCCGATGATTTTTTTTCAAGCATCGCATGATTTATTAATAATTATGATAGCAATTATAATTACATATCATTATTATAATTCATCGAATTGTGTGCCGTTATATTCTTCGTCTATTTGAATATTTTGAGGAATAAACTATATTAAAAGTACTAATAATGCTGTGATTCCCAAACAGTGTGTCACGCCGAAGTGCCTCACGATCGGGTGGAATATGGTCCCGCTAACATTGGGAATCCTTTGTCTTGAGCAGTGCTCCATAACCTCCATGTAAATGGTCACATACCAATGAGTTGCAAGCGGTTCCGGCCCGGAAACCGCTTGCAACGCCGAGCATGAAAGCGTCAGACAACACTTCGGTCACGTACCAAATTTTAATTAAAATATTTAGCCATTACCAATATTTTAAAAGCTTGTTTTTTTCTCAACTGACGATGGAGCGAGAAATAAATGTTTTTATAAATTTACTAATATAATTAGCTAATCATCATGAATTTATTCCCAGCGAATTCCAATCTTTCCTATCAATCCATAATTAGCTAATATAGTTAATTGTGAATCAATTATATTTCCTATTTAATTATGAAATTTTGTGCACAATAAAAAGGCTCGGTATCACAAAAAAAGATCAATTATTAATAATAATGGCTATGAAGTTTGCATTTCATGCTTTCAACAGCTGAATCCACTGAATCGAAAATGGCACTGCTAAGAGTTAGGTTTGACCAATCTTCGGGCTTGTAACCGTAACGCATATATTCAATGATAAGGAGTGTAGCAGAATTGATTACGTAATTTTATCTAGATATATTTATGATAAAAATATTTATGTATAATAAAGCGTGCGAGTACATACAAGCAATTTTAATTTTACTTTGTAAAATAGAAAAATCATTTTCAAGTGATTATTATCATCACCAATAACTAATTGACGAAATTCTTTGAAACAATATATTTATACAGTGCACGCACCGTAAATTACTGGCGAAGCGTTGATTCTAGAGGCTTTCTTCCAATTAAAAAATAGAAGGTACATAAAGTGTTTTACCCGCACTTATGTGGTTTCTTTCTAGAGAAACTTTTCTCTGTTTTTTAAATTCAAATATCTCAGCGAATATTGCACTTAGACAAAAGAAATTTTTTTCTGTTGATCGTTGGCCTCGGGTGTTGTAGGGCAACAACTTTCTAATTGGGTTTTTGAGCACAGGTGTTCGTATAAAAAGTTAATTTCTTTTATTTCAATAACTATACAACCCCTTGAAATGTGAATGATTTATCTGAGGTCCACACATAATTTGGGTACTTTTTCTAATTAGAAGTATACCTCTAGGATCAACGGTTCACAGTAATTTGTGGTGTGTGCTGTTAGCTATGCACTCTGTATATAGAATTATTTAATAAATGTTTATAAAAACTCTTCATTGTATATTTATTATTTATTAAAAGTTGATTAGGAATATTTATTGTAGATTTCTTAAAATTTTATTATTTATTTAATTATTTATTTAATATTTATTAAATTATTTATTAATTGTTAAATTATTCGTTGAAAATGATTAAAAGCGTTCAGTGAAGTGAAGACCTTTGAATACTACACTAAAATATCGCCAAATATTGACATAGGTCCATGACGTTTCATCAATAAAAATATCTAGATGTGCCGCTGTGGTGGTCGAGTGGTTATAGTGACGGACTCGCGATGCGAGGATCCGGGTTCGAACCCCACAGTGGTGGTCGGCTGAAGTTGGTTTTCTGTGGTTCCCAACTTCAAGGCGCAAATGCGAGCCGATCTCCCCGTTAAAAAGTCTCGCCCCAGAGAGCAACAGTCCTACAACGAAAAATCATTCAATCATAACACTTCACTCATAGTTTGAAAAATTGGTGGCAGATGGCAGCACTACACATAACAAGCATTACAGAGAAACAAAAAAAAAACTTCACGTCAGGTTTCACTACACGTACACGCACATTCCCGCATGTACCGATTCGTTGGGGGTTCCGCGGGGGGTTGTGGGCGGGGTGCATATGTGGTGTAGCAGTAGTAAGTAGGGTAAAAAAGGGATCGGGAATCCATGATGTTCTTAAGTCAGCCACCTCGTTGGGCAATTTGCCTGTTGTGGTGTTGTATTTGTACTTGTACTTGTACATATATCCACAAGAGAAATCAATAGCTCATCAATTAAAATGTTGATCACCTGTTGTAATTACTAACTTAAAATTAATTTCTAATATATTTCGATATGTTTGAGGCTTATAACCAAATTTCCAAACAAATCTTATTATTCTACAATAAATCATATAACAGGTATATTTTCTATTAATTTATGGCATCGAATCTGGATATCTCCCAATCATTTCATTTTTCATTAAATATATTAAAATACGATGATATAACAATAAAAAAATGGGAAAGGTTTCTCAAAGCAGAAAATAGTTCGAGCCCATGCGAATAAATTCGCACATTCGACGAAGAGACCAGCAGATGTTCATAATCGTCAGGTGAAGAGGAGCAATGACTCAATTTTTAAGAAATTTCACGTTTTTAATGGTTTATGGTAACTACACAGTAGGGAATGAAACCCATAGTTTTTTTTATTCTTTTATATACTTTTACTTTAAAATGTGTCTATGACCCGCTCCTTCACATCTTAAGGTTTTCTTTTTAGTGGGGGCGAAAACTTTTCTTCGCTTGCTCCTCCTAAATGACAGCTAATGAGAGCAGCTACATTTCTATTCTTTTGTGCTATTTTACCCCAGTCTTTATTTTTTTAAATAAGTAAAAAAATAAAGAAATATGCCATCATCTGATGATGGTGGGTAGAAGCTTTTTCAGAAAAGAAAAGGTAGCTCTGGTAAAAAGAAGTGGGTGGAGTGCTCCTCTCTTTTCAGTGGAGAGAGAGAAAGAGAGAGCACCGTGTCGCTCTTTAATCCTTTGGCATCTCAATTAAGATTCATTCGGAAACTCAAACAACCGCTTACTTGAAGTAATTAGGACGTTTTTACCGATTGGCGGCGTGAAAAATCGCTCGACAATAAATACTAGGTGCGGAGAAAGATAAGCGCTTGTGCCTCTGCGTTATTTTTGCGCCTCCCTCAACCTTACCGTTATTCTCAAAGTTTCCCGCCTCATTACGTTTTAATGACACCCTCGAGAGAGAGAGAGAGTGAGAGGGAGAGAGAGAATGTTAAAAGCAGTAAAAATAAGAATAATTAAAAAAAAACGAATGTGCTAAGAAATCTTGAGAATAACTATAAAGTATATGAAATTTTTTCTCTATATATGGTTCACTTCAACGTTATCTACTCACTGACGAAGTTGCGATATATACAACAATTACTGTGCTAAATTGTATATTGGATTAAAAATTAACTTGAGACTTCCAAGGGATTATCTAATGATAATCCATGGTCAAGTTTCAATTTGATAGCAAGAATCTTTTTTGATACAGCGTTGCAGCATGCGAAGCATCCGGAAAGTGATGTAATGTGGTTTTTGCTGTATAAATGGTATTGCTGCTGAGAAACAGATGTGGAGGATGAAAGGGGGTTTACTACGTATGATATGAAATGGCAAATATGGACTTAATTTTTCAGCTACCTCATTGGGCGATTTGTCTGTTGTGACCTTTATTTTTGTATTTGTATATTAATTAATATACCGAATTAATCTAATTTTTCCACTGATTATGATTGGTACACGAATAATGATATTATGAGAGGTCTCTCTCATCGAAATTTAAAAATGTTAATGCATATGGGTCTAATATTTGCATAAATTTTCAGTTGGAGATCATTATTTTTTGAAGATATCAAAGTTTTCTAATAAATGTTATTAACATGTAGAATTCTATGGTTGTCATTTAAAATTTCCACATGCACAGAGCTCCAGCCCATAGTTACCGATGGTAGTTCTCCATACGGCATGTCTGTGGTTGACTTTGAATTTTGAAATATATGGATCTTTTCGGATAAAAAATAAGTTACAGCTTTCAAAACATAAGGATAGTTTGTGTAATGTTTTTTTGGGGTTTTTTTTTTGCTGTATAAATAGTGTGGATGTAAAGAAACGAATATAAAGAATGAAAGAGATCACAATGATATTGAAACCAATAAATAATAACTTATACCCGAATTACGTCATTTCCTAAGGATTATGTGATTAGTGAACCTTTCCTTATGATTAGTGAATTGTTAAGTTAGAGGCTTCTCTAATCTGTTCTTTAGAATGTCAATCTATATCAGGCTGATGTTAGCTAATGTAAATTCATCCCATATAGTTTGAGATATTTATGCTCTTCGATATATCATACTTCCTATTTCTCTGACAAAATATCAGATTTTTTAAAAAAAATTGATTATAGGTGATGATATAATCAAAGTTTTTTTGAAAATCTAAATTCTATCGCATTAAAAACATTATTAGAGTTTATCATTTCATGGAGAAAATAAATTGATTTATCATGTGAAATAAATATTTTTGTTTCGATAGAAATATCCGTCGGCTACTTCCGATTTTTTAGACTTTTTGCATTTGACGAAGTAAGTATAAATAAAATCACACACATTTTCTTATATTCAAAACATGTGCAAGCAGCCATCAAAGAAATCGTTCACTAAAACAAACATATATAATGTATTAAGTTAATCCGTTTTTCAACCAGCAGTTTCTAATTACTATTCAAACTGAAATAAACTTTCTTTGAAACAACGATGAACAATATTGCATTGATACCAAAAAAATGGATTTAATGGATTTTTATGATATTAAAACAAAAGTTAATGTACTGAATACGCATTTTCTAAGGATTATGATAATTGAGCTGTGAAGCTGATTAATCTCAGAACCATCATCGGTCGATAAACTCAATAGCCTCAATCATCATTCTTAAAATTACTGTTGTATATCCGAGTAACATTAAGTTAAATTGCAATACTATAAAATGATAGATTATTAAGACTAAATATTCGAAGATGTTGAAATTTTCTTATACACATTATTTCGTTAATTTGGATATTAAGGTGACAAATACAAATATGAACACAAAGGACACAACAGACAAATTGCCCAACGAGGTGGCTGAAAGAAGATGCCTATAAAAAATATGAATGTCAAATATAACTAAAATGTTATGTCGTGTGGGCTTGTTGACTCTTTTATTGGGCTAATTGCTAAACACCGTGCCTCTTTTCCCTGTGGTCCAGTTAGTGGCCCTCTGCCTCCTCTTCTCCCATTTTCTAGATTTTTCTAGTCACGTGGGTTGCCAGCTGCGGGTTCGCTGGTCCAGCGGCAGATGGTACTTTATCTTGTGACTCCGATTAGGTAGATATTTCTGTGTATTGGAGCTTGGTGGATAGTCTCGTTGAGCACCTTAGTGCAGGTTCTTGTTGCGTTTGCTCGACTTCCTGTCTCTCTGGACCCATATACCCGGTGTTTTCTGGGCTGTTCCCCAGCAATGCAACAAGATCCGTCAATTTTGGTCGGCTGAAGTTGGTTTTCTGTGGTTCCCAACTTCAACGCGCGAATGAGAGCCGATCTCCCCGTTAAAAAGTCCCCCTACAAAGAGCAACAGGGCTACAACGTTACAAATATTCAATCATTACACTTCACTCACAATTTGAGGTATAGATGGCAGCACTGAAACATCAGACACAACACTAGCTACACACTCAGACTCTGCCACAAAGTTGGGATGGAAGAGATCTCGGCAATGGGATAAGTCCGGTGGCAGAGACCTTGGCGTTCATTAATTCATTGTCCATCTCTCGTCCAGTGCGTTGAAATGTAGGTGTGCCGTGTGCGAGCAGGCGTAATACCATTCAGCTCCTGAGTGAAAAGTGAGTTGTTCGAACCAAAATGAGCGATCATGCCCTTATCAATATTAAACAACATGCTTCATTCATTAGCCTATGCTGCAATCATGTTTAAGTTCGTCTGGGGCATCTTCCTATCGCTTGGATTCCAGCCTATTCCAATAAGCTTCACGTCGTCTTCGAAATGCTAACAATCCCATCAATATCCTAATCGAGTTTGTCAATAAAAAGTGAGAAAAGAATGGGACCAAGGACACTTCCTTGAGGGACTCCCCTTACCACACATGTCCGATCAGAAAAGTCCCCGTTCACCATAATGCGAGCTCGTTAAACTCACTGGACGACAAATCGAGATCCGGCTGCCCTACTACCCTTTTTAAATATCGGAACCACATTAGCAAATTCTGCTGCACAATGTTAGTCTTCAACTGTGTGCTATGAGTATATCTCCCAAAATTTTCAGAAACATTTGTCCAATAGCGCTCTGTTCTCAGAAGGAAAAGAGCAAAAGAGCAAATACCCTCCCACTGTTTGGCGCCATGTTACCAATTATGAAATAACCTCTGTCATTTTGGCACAAGCGACAACCGAAGAAAACTTGAGCCATACTTGCCTTGAAACGAATTCATGAAATGCAATCACTATAGCTCTAATATTTCAGACAAAAAAAAATCATGAAACAATCCACTCATTTCCAGACAAACTAATCCAACTAATCATAGCCGCTGACAAAGAAAGGTCGTTGACGTTTTCATTTAACATTCGATCGTTAACATTTCAAATAAATCGAACAAAAATTATGCCAATAACTGCCGTTTCGGTATAAAATAGTTGAAACTTGTAATGATTTTACTCTATAAAAGAATCGGGTATATATCAAGCAATAAATCATTAAAATTAGAAAAACAAACACTAGTATTTCATTGCGTTCGCATGATGAGCACTCAAAGACACTAATTTAGTGTTTAATATCAGCAGGAAATTCGATGACCACATGACAAGTTACATTTCTTGGACATCAACGGTTTGTTTAGTTTTGAGCAACTGCGAAACAAAAAAAAAAAAAACCACCTGGTAGTCATCGTAGAGTCGTTCATTGCTGTGGTTACTCGATGAAAGGCCCTTATTAACGAGTATGACCAATATCTCATGGAAACCTCAAACACTAGAGAGAGATACTGTGCACTAATGAAGAGTTTAATGACAGTTCAGACTCTCTCCTCTCTCTTTCTTGCCCTATTTCTATCCCCGATAGACACTAAGATACAGAAAACGAACCAATAAACTCATTGAGGGTAAAGCGGGAATGATAACGCTTTTTGATGGTGGTAGCGGAGGGCGTTTAATTGAAGGCAATTCACAAAAGAGCATTTTTCCCATGTTTTTTTTTTTTTCTGTCTTATTAGGAAATTTCTTATTCTTTTTGTTTTATTTTTTACTCCTACTTAATTTACAAGGAGAAGGAAAAATCGATTGTATCATCATCTCGGTAATTTGCAGTTTGAAAACGTTTTAGTTTTCTCAACATTTAGTTTTCTCTTCCACGATTATTTAATAATAGCAATTTTTGTTTTCGTTTGAAATTTTTGTAATATTGAGAATTTCTAAATCTTTAGAGACTAACTTGATATAGAGACTATAATCCAAAAAAAAAAATATATATATATATATATATATTGCTGGGAGACTATTTTTGTTCGATCCAATTAAAGATGGGAAATGTAATAAGATTGGTTGTTATAACCGATTGAAAGGAGATTATTTTTAAAAATCGTGATGTATTGAATATTTTTGGGTGTTTACAATTTTTAATGAAATATGATTTTTTTAAAATATTCAAGCCATCACAAAATTGTTATTAATTATTTTTATATTGACCTTATCTGCTTTTTTTAATACAAAATTGTTTAGAATACAGTCGAACCGTGATTTAACGAATTGGCAGTTTTATTCGTTATATCAGGGTCTAAATGAAGATAAATATACATCTTAGAGAGTTCAAAACATTCGTTAAATCGGGGTTCTACTGTATATTTGAGCATGTAAGAATAGAAAAATTAATTTCCCTATCAAGTCCGACGTAAAAGATTTTGATAAGTCAATATAGATATCACATGCATTTTCCAAATTTTATTTACATGAAAATTTTTGCTCTTTGTTTTTTTTAAATATCTGTATATATATGTATATGTATATATATATATATATATATATACAGGGTGGACAAAAAGTCCGAAGAAACAAAAAATGAATAAAAACCGTAAAAATAACCGAAATAAAGATTGGTTTGCAGGGTTAGCATCGCTAGGTCACGGGAATTTTTTTAAGACAGGAAAAAAAAAACTAAAAAAACAGCCGATAGGTGGTGCTGGAACGAGCGACTTCTGTGGAAATATGCAAATGAGACGGTTATAAGAACTTGCGCTCCTAATACACAACCACTTCACCGATGTGAACCGTGTATGTGGACCTGCTGCACTCTGCCGTTGCTGGATTTGTGACTCGCCTGCAATGTGTTATCCCCTGTGGTAGTGGTGGTCATGTGGAACACATACTGCTGTAATAAACGATTTGCAGGCATTCTGTTCGTTATTTGCGTATCTTTTCTTTGACTTGTTTACGTCAGCGCCACCTATCAGATTTTTTTTCAGTTATTTTTTTCCTGTCTTAAAAAAATTCCCGTGACTTAGCGATGCTAACCCTGCAAACCAATCTTTATTTCGGTTATTTTTCTGGTTTTATGAATTTTTAAAGTTTCTACGCACTTTTTGCCCACCCTGTATATATATATACCAAATGTGTCCAGAGGAGTATGCCAAATTGTATAAAATTATATACATTACACGATATGTAGGATAGGAACATGCTCGTAGGATATAGCTACAGTTCATATCACCTTATATGTCTAAATTTTATTCTGTATTGGAATTGCCATTTTATCCAAAAAAAATTGCAGAGAGGTAGTAAGCACTTGATATAGATCCCACTGGACTATATATATATATATATATTATATACACAGACACACACATACAATATTTTATATAATATAGCAGTTATATATACTAGGTTCTTGTAGGCATGCTCTATAAAGGGCGAAAACATAATGAGTTGATTGTCAGTAGGAAACACTTGCACGATTATTACTGAGAATGTCTTCGTTTCAGATAAGATGAGGATTAAAGAATCAAGTTTTTACAATAGTTCCTGAAGTCTTCTCGGCGGTTCATAATTATTAAAATTTTCAATGTTTCCATCATCAAAATCCACGTAACGAATATCGCCAAGTTTTCAGAAATCTGGCTCCTTTCCTCACAAAATCCATCGCTTCCTCCATAATTGTAATAATATCCTCCATAACCAGCATGGTTACTCCAAACATGTATCGACAAACAACTGCAATGTGCCCGGTAAACTTATCTATGTTATAACATTGACGTATCAATCCACAACATTCATTGGACAATGGTGATAATTTTGATCTCCCCATCCCGCAAGAACTCACATACAATCATCCATTGTCCAGATCAATATACCAGATATATCTATAACAAAATCTAGCCATGAATGTGAGATGACCCGATTTATACGTGCCGTGCATTGTGCCGTATATACAGATATATAATTTTTTTTATATGTACAAAATTATTACTGAGAGTCAAGTTCCTTTGCTGTTATATATTCAAATTCAACACTATATGCAATTATATATATATACATATATATATATTCTATACACCGAACATCTGTCCTGGTTAGCGAGTACCTGTTTTGTATGGTAATTTTCACTTCAAATCACGTTTTTGTTTGTTCTCGTTGTCTATATTAAGAACTCAATAGACTTTTAAGAACTCAGAGATAGGTTTCGACTTCATTAGTGATGTACCGTGAGAGAAATTTTCTTCAGATTGGTACACGACACATGACCCTTTTTAAAATATCCATCCAAGAGGACGGAGCGGACAGCATCAGGAAACTATTCTGGTAAACCATTTTCAACATCCGTCGTTATCATTATTGTTTGTTGTCAGTTTTTCTTTCTTGCACGGTGTTTACAGAAACGCTCGTGGAAGACATTTCGAGAAATGCCACAAATTGACGGCGTAACCCAAGATGGCGACAGCACTTATTGTTCTTGCGTATTGGAGCGATGTCGTAGCAAACAGCCATCGTATAGCATCGCTTGTGACTGTAAATAGGAAAAAGAAAACTATGTATGATCACAAAGTAACTAACAATATAATCACGATACACACTTTTTTAGTATCTATAGAACAAGGAACTCCGAATTGTTTTGCTAGCGTTAGCACTTGAGATTGCTTAATGCTTATGTTTGATGCTGTACTCGTGAAGAATTGATCGACTTCCCGATCGTACACCTCATTTAAGAATTCAGATAGTATGTATAGGTGCTCTTTTTTCGATGTTGGTGATTTCTAAAATGTTGAAGACGTTGCTATAGAACGATTGTGAAAGTTGTATTTTTTTTAGTTTTTTACTGAAGTATTCATGAATACGATTGTTCATTAAGTTTAACCATGTGTGTGTGCTGGCCGTGCATAATTCTACTCTAGCGACATAAAAAACTATGATTCTATAACCGAGGTGAACAAAAATTTGGCCCCTTTCAATCATGCTAATTCATCGGAGTTTGTGCATGAAGTACAGGCTAGAACTGGACCGTCTGAGTGGTGCAATGGTAAGATGCTCGTTTACCACAATGAAAGCTGCCGCCAGGTTTGTGGGTTCGATCCTGGAAATAGAACTTAGAAGCAAGTTTTTTCCTTTGACGAACCTGAGGCGACCACCGATAGATGGCGCCTGCATTTCCTACCCGACTCGATTGCTAGTAAATTGCCGTAAGTAGATATGACCAGAGTTGGTGTACGGTAAAGAACTGGGTATGACTGGAAATATGTGTGTTAGTGAGTGCTGCCTTTTAGTGAATGTTAAAATCATGTTTTTGAGTATGTTTTGATCGGTGACTCAACGTGTGTGTGGCAAGACTTTTCAACAAGAGAAGTTTTAAAGCTATTCGAGTAAAGGCGAATCAGTTCAGATAGTTAAATCACTTGATGTTTCTAATAATAATTCAGACATTTCATAGCGTTTGATTGGTTAGCGTATTGCCTCCGGTTAGTTGAGTATGAATTCGAATAATGGTCAGTAGGTATGAAAAAGTACCCATTCTGAACCGTCTTTTAGGTCTTGGTCTGATTATCCGTTGACTGAATAAAATGATGAGCAAAGTAACCAAACTTTGATGATTTTCAGTTATTAAAAATTATTATAAATTTCTATCACGTTACCTGCCCTTTTCAAAATTGCCAACTTAATTCTAAACTGAAATAAAATAAAATTGAGTTCATTCGTTTTCGATATTACCAGACACGGTATTTTCTGACACGTGAAAACCAGAATTTTGCTGATTGGAACCAACGACAGTCATTTCACTACTCAAGCTGACCACCCGCGATAAAGTCGAGGTGCATTTAAGACGAAGTTCGTCACTTTTAAACATATGTTGTTTCACGTAGAATTTTAGTCCGAGTACAGTAGCTATTAGATCATCTCCATCGTTATAATGTATAGGAGGATGCGGACTCGTCTCGTTCTCTGGAACCTATAAAATAGACAAACACAAAACCAAAATTTCAACTGATATTCATTTATTTGTCGAGACATTATAGCTATTGAAATATAGTGACCAAGAAATATCGGAATAAATATTGTATATCTATCCCTCGAAGCACTCAAGACTGCAGACTTTGAAATCAATTTCAAATTCGATAAATCCATAAATAATTCTTGTAATAATTATTTATCCATGCGTTAGATAGCTCTCGCGTTGTAGAAAGAGAAACTCGGCAACGAAATAGGGTTATTACAAAATATCGGCTGTTACATCTAGCATTAAGCATGAACATTGACGAAATTCCTTGGATGAACGACTCAAAGAATCACTGATTCTAATTAATTGCGCTAAGAGTTTTAAAATACGTATTGAAATCCTGAAAACTTTGATGACATATTATAAAGGACATCTTTATTCGAACAACATTCATCAAGTCGATTCACTCGATGCATGAAATTATAATACTCGCCCATCTTGTGTTTCTTATTAACTTATCAAAACATGTGTGGTATACATCTAGAAAAATACTGAAAATATTTTTATGTGTGTACAGTTTGTGCTTGAAAAATTATAAATCAAAACCAAATGATAATACACAAATTTCGATTGAAATGCCCGAATAACATGAATGAAAGAACTGGGAAAATAAAGTTAACTTGAATCGTATATCAAGAAGAGAGTCTGCATTTCCAAAACACCTAGTATTTCCGACTAATTCCCTCATATTGCATTAAGAATAGCTCTCAAGTTACATTAAAAAATGAATGGCATTACAGTCGAACTTGGTTAATTGGAAGTCCGAAGTCACTGGCAGAAAATTCGAATTATCTAATTAATCTATCCTGGATCAGTCAACTGATTGCGAATTGCAACTTAATCATCAACGTTCACATAGGACGATAATTATCAATTATTAAAATTTTATCCTCGGTTATGAAACAGTCTTCCAAATTTTAATCATTTATAATTATAATATTAATTAAACTTAGCTGCTACATTATTCCACTGTTCTGGAATCAGAATCACTGCAGAATTTCTTGAGCATGCTCAAAGTCTGATTTACAGAGATAAGTCATGATCACTCGTTGAGAAACTGTTTCCCTAATTTTGCTTATCATTCTTATGCTATGAGCATAGACGGTGACCCGGAAAAGGTTGAGGAGACATGTACCAGATTTTCAAGTTATCTCTTGAAAAAGAATTCGAAAGATAACAGTTAGCCAAATACGTTAATGTAGTAGTGTAATTGGTAAACGCGAGTCTCATGGTAAAAAGTTCCTAGGGCAATGCCAGTAGTAATTGAAGGGATATTCGGAAATTTATGACATTATAAGTTGCATTTTTTTGTGTTGCCGTAAATAAAATCTTAACTTCACAGAGTAACACAACAAATTATAAAAAAAAAGGCCTATTTAATTTTCTTGCTAGATTATTCTAATTGGAATGGGATTTACAGTCAAATTCGCTTATAATGACATCGAAGATTTTGAAAAATTTGGCCATTATAACCGAAGTCGGCATTTTCAAGATTTTTTTAACGAAAAATACATTATAATCAAGTGCAATCAAATATTCTGCATGAATTTTTTTTTCCATTATGATTAGAGTAACAACATTTGATCGAGAAAAATACGAGAAATTAGGATCATAAATACTCTAAACACAACTTCCTCCACAAAAAAGTTGCAATATGTCAGCAGAATCACCAATAATGCTTATTATCTTTGGCGAGAAATGCGGTGCCACAGCAAGTCTTCAGTGATTTAGAATGTATTTCACGAAAAAAAATTGAACATGTGACAAATGTTTGGGATGAATATTCATAGTCATATTCCATATTTTTAGTCAATACCATTTATAAATTATACAAGTTAATTTTATCCCCGATTCCAGTAAAAATGAATTGAAGGGGAAAACGAGGCATTTTTATTTAAAAAAAATGTCCGAAAAAGTGAAATTACAGGAAAATATGCGACCATGTCATTGAGCAAGTCTTAGCCTCGAACATGTAATAATCTATTTTTTATTTTTTAATCAACTTTATGTATCTACGAAACAACAGGCATACATTGCCTAAATGTAATGAGCTGTAATTTCTTGGAAAAACATCATTCAAACAGAAGGAAATGGGACGAAAAATGTATCGTCACATTATCATCGGCATTATAAGCAAGGTGATTAACGTTTTTCTGTTCGGAAATCAGCCCTGACCACCAATTATTGACGTTATAGCTGAAGTGTCGTTACAACCACGGTCTTTTAAACAGAGTTTGACGGAGAATTAAGCATAATTTTTGTAGTAATTGTAATTATTGTTGCCACATAAAAGTTTCAATTTTCTCAAAAGATTTGTTAATGAATGCAATATACATGGAGTGGCCACTTTATTATGATCTCAATCTTTCGTTGGGCTACTTTTTGGCCTCAATGCAGCGTTGATTCTTCTTGGCATGGAATCTACAAGATGTTGATCAATCGTTTGTGAAATCTGAGAATAGCACTTTCCAACAGTGTGAGATTGGATGGTCGTGGATTTAGATGTCTAATGGCTCTTTCAACCCCCATCCTACAAATGCTGATGCTATTGCTGCACTGTTACCGTTCTGTTGTCTTTTACAAGTCTGAAGACTCTCCGTTCTGCCCGAGCATTCGCCAGTCAGTGACGACTACAAATTGCACGTTGAGACCCATTTTTTTGCCCGATAACACTGTCTTTAGACACTTTAACTACAGCTGCACTTAAACATTTCACAAATGCGACGGTTTTAATGATACTCGCTCCATGGTTCCGAGCTACTACAATCATTGCACGTCAAAATCAAAGTCCGTCAAATCACGTTTTTTCCTCATATCTTCATGAACACAATCCACCTGTACTACTTTCTCAGGAATTATAAACTTTTCTTTTTTATGCTATCCTAGTCGTCTCTCGGCAACAGTGTGATGCCATAGCTCATTTACTTAAAACTGCAAGGTGGTCATAATTAAGTGGCCACTCAGTGTTTTTCAGGCTTCTATGATTATACAAATACAGCGCCACAACTGGCAAAATGACCAACGAAATGGCTGAGAATTACTACGCAGTGAATGTAATGTGTAAAAGTAATAAATTGTACGGCTGCCGAAACAAGCTGTTGTAATTCCTGTAATAATTTGATTAGTACTTGTGTTCGTTTCTGAATAAGTATAGTTTACATTTTCTTTCTGGGCTTGAACTACACCAACGAATCTCACAATGATTCAAGTGAAAGAAGCATCACACGCTTACATTTTGGAAGCTGTCGAAAAGTTCTGGAATTATGTTCTAGAAAGCGATCGATACACAGCCCGAGTGTGTCTCAAAATAACAATCCCCCAAAAGCTAATAACGAAGCTGATAGACTAATGCTTTAAATCAATTATACACTAAAGAATCTCAGGACATTATAACGCAAAAGTCTAATATTTTGATCTCAGTCTAATAATTTCAAATCCTATATCAAAAGGTGATCATAAGTTAAATATTATACTTCGTTGGATAGTCTTTTCAAAATATTCCCAAACAATGTTTTCAAACGGTTTCTCTTGGCTTCTATCCATATTTCTGTAGGGCATTGCCACAAGCATAAAAACAGATTGTATTCTTGAAAAAAAAATTTCTATAGAAAAAAAAACAGTTAAAAGAGTACAATATTATCACCCTTTTTTGTAACTCTGTTATTTTGAGATATAAATAAGAAAGGAAAAGTTTTCGCCATTATTTCCCTATATAGTGCCAGAAATGAAGTTATTTTTAAGAGAGAAGGTTGTTGTGTGCCTCTCTCTGATGTACAAGAAAAAAACACAATAAAACATAATTTCAAAACAAACCAGTTTTCACTGTTCAACATAATAATATAATAATTATTATGGAATATAATTTTTCATAAATTTTAATTTAAAAACCAGTATATCAGATAAAGTAGTCTTAATTTCAGTATACTTATTATTTAGATGCTACTAACTAAACAACAAATTAGCAAACTAACAAAGATATAGATGATAAAATTTTTGCTTAAATGCTTCAAGTTTTGACTCACCTCACATTACTTTAACGTCCATTCACAAAATCCCATGGCTCTTAAGGATCAAATACTACAAAAATAAGTGACATCTTACCTTGAATAGTACTTTCCCTTAGGAGTTCTAATGTGAAGGAGATTTCTCTGGTAAAATAGTTAAGATTGATTCCAAATTTTTGATTTTCGAGTATTTTAGAAACATCTGAAAAATATTTCTCGTGTGTTTTTATGTCTTCTTTAAGTCTCATGTTCAAATCATATCTTTTTTGTCAACGCAACAGTTTTAGCTAGTATTGGAATCGTGATTAGCGGTAATCACAATCATAACATACATCTATGTTGGAGAAAAAGTTAATATGAATAATTATTATCGATTTACAAGAATATGTATTTTCATGATAAAGTTGCTTAGTATATAAATAAAAATTTTCAAATTTGAATCTGGACATCATATGTCATCATATATTTTTTGAAAAATTACATGAAAACTCAACACTCAAATTACATGTCAACTCGTAAAGTTACTCAGCTTACCTCTTTATCGTTGATATACCATTTAAGAATAGCCGGGCTACGAGCAGGAGAAGATGTGCAGTTTACATCAACTAAATCTCCAATTTCATATCGTGGACTTGTGCCTTCAATTTTTGGTCCATCTTGACCAGGAACAACGTAAGGAACTGAAATAATAAGTTTAGAAAGAAAAAAACACTTTAGCAGATGTAATTAATGCATTTTAAAATTTTATATACGCGTTTATTTATTTGCTTTGGTGCGAAATTTCAGTGCTTCAATTAGGATGACCATCGTGAAAATTCAAGCAAAGTCATATAGCTTTTCTTTTGTTTATTGAATGTGTTAATTTCTTTTTTAAATTGAATTTATTATATCAAAATGTATTATTCCATTTTGATGATGAAAATTTCAAAAATGTTACAAAAAAAAATTGATGACTGAAATTTTCACAAACTAAAATCATCGAAAGTTTATGCACCAGTTAGTGAAAATATTTCCAGCAGCTCTTCAGTCTTCAGAAATGGCGTAAGCTAACCCACTTTCTTCTCATAAAGGAGCATATATTACGAAAATGTATTGCGATATATATTTCATAAGACGTATTTGTGGTGAACGATTGATCATTCTTCAAGGTGTTGGATCCATCAATTGAGTTTGAAGATGAACTGAGCATAAGCAAACAATCCTAACCACCACGTTCAAAACTCGAGCTCATACTCAAACTGGATAAGACAGCGAAAAGCCAAAGGCTTTAATGGCATATCGATTTTGTCACTATATTGATCAAATCTTCCGCAAATAGATCCAAAGTTCCTCTTCAGTTGATTTCCCATCACGAACGAATATCTATCGTGGGTACGGAAATACTATATATACAACGTGTATATATAACAGGTACTTTTGTGGGTATAGATTAGAAAATACCTTTTCGTTTACCATAATTAGTAAGCTTTTCACTGGAGTGTTTGTCGAGCTAGAGAGTCTACGAAGACAAGTCTTTCTATCTAGAGACATACACGTCAATGCTTTCATAAGTCGTTCGTATCAAGTTGGAAATTAATTGAAACGGCGAAGAAGCAAGACAGCTTAGGCAAAACCTCTTAAATAAAGAAAAGGGCGGGACTACACGGAAGAGAATTGCTAGCTGTCATCCTGTCACTCAACATAGTCCCCTCTCTGCAATTTCCTTTTCCGCACAAAAACGCTCACGATATCTAAACACGCACTCACTCAATGGCAGCTACTTCCAAACGACCAAAAGAAAAAGGCGTGGTTGGCTAGAGATTTCTACAACGATGACTGAATCTAACCAAGAAATGATACTTTGATGAGCAAATTTTAAGGAGTCACGAATCCAGGATTATCGTAACACCGACTTGGAATTTCCTATTATGCTTGTCTGCGTACAGGTTGATTCAGAACTTACGGGCAAAACTTTAAAGAGTGACAGGGTATATTTGAACAAGCGATTCTTGTCACACTATCCAGGGTCGTAACACCAGCGGCGGACCACTAGACACCACTGTCATTGAACACGTAAAGTGCTGTTTTTGCCACTTATCGTTATTTTTATAGTGTATCGCAGAAGGGATAACTACTATTTAACCACGCATCATACAATTTACTAACGATCGAGTTTAGTCGAAAATGAAAGTGCCATCTATCGGTGGTCACCTCAGGTTCTTATATGATATTTATGTTCCTTCCCCAGGATCGAAACTGTGGACCTAAAAGAAGCCTCCATGGTTGTAGACGAGCATCTTACCATGGCGTCACTCGGGCACGTGAAGGGATAACTGGTTTCACGAACCAGGAAAGCACAGACATTCATTTCATGTATGGATGGAATGTCATGGATGGGAACTAGCCTTCTCTTTCTAGGATCCTAAAGATTGTGCCGATGTGGGACAATTTTTTTTCCGGCAAGACGCGTGACAGATAGAAAAAACAATATAATACGTCTGTGGCAAAACACATACATCCATTTCGGCAGTTAACTGCGACGCTCCTGACAAAGGTTGGCGACGCATACTTTGAGAACCACGGAAATATAGAAATGATGATAAATGGCAAAACCAGCGCAGGCCACAGCTCTCTTTATGGTTATGCATTTTACAAAGAAAATTGCTCGTTTAGAGATGTTCTATCATTCCTTTAAGGTTTGCTCATGAGTTCTGAATAACCCTGTATATATTTTAGTCCATACAGGCTCAACCCATGGCCCAGGGGCCAAATGTGTCCCTGAATCATCTGAGGTGTCTGTGACCTCAAATCTAATTTTATGAAAATTAACTAAGCACCACGAATACGGATCACTTAAGTGAACCACGGTGCAGTTCCCAGATCACTTAAGGGAACCGCGGCATATTTACAGATCACTTAAATGACCTTTTGACACATTTACAGATCGCTTGAGTGACTCCCCATTCCCAGATTACTTAAGCAGCTCGCGGCACATTTATAGATCAATTAAGCTACCCGCGGCACATTTATAGATCAATTAAGCTACCCGCGGCACAGTTTCGGAGAATTGAAGTGATCTGCGGTGCAGTTCCAGTTCACACAAGCAGTCTGTGGCACACTTACATATCATTCAAGTGGTCCGTGGCACACTTACATATCACTCAAGTGGTCCGTGGCACACTTACATATCACTCAAGTGGTCCGTGGCACACTTACATATCACTCAAGTGGTCCGTGGCACACTTACATATCACTCAAGTGGTCCGTGGCACACTTAGTAATAACTCGAGTGGCCCACGACACGTTTGCAAACCAATTAACTGGCCCACACTGTCCTAAAGATTGAGTACCCTTGTCTTAGTCCATCAATGTTCAGATTTATAACAAAGGATAAGTGATGACGGAAAAATTCTTATCGTGTATTTACCAGGGGAATCCCATTGCGTCTTGTTGTGTATATAACTCTCTCACTACCTATTTACTACTATCGGCTCCGTTGGTTTACTTTCCCCCATTCTGCTATTTGTCAAGTCCACCGTCAAGAACCCGTGTCGTCGCATCTTTCTTCATTCTGGTACTATCACTACTTGACGATGCTCCAGTCTGGGAACATGGTTCAGTCTTGCACTCACAGGAATTTCCCCCCCCGCACACGTTGTACTTTATTTCATTTATTTTTTTTTCTAAATCCAAAGAACCGTGTTAATCTTATTCATGCTCAAAATTTCTTTTACCTTTTATTCTTTCCGCTCTTTTTATCCCATGAGGGACATTTTTTTTTCTGCTTCCTTAAACTTAAGTGAAATTTCTATTTTTTTTTTTTTTTCACGTTTTTCCCCCATTATTTATTTCTTCGAAGAATATAATTTTTTTCTTCTATTTCTAAGCTGATAGTATATCTACGTGAGAAAAGAGGGGGGGGGGGATATCATTTACGCAGTTGGAAGCCGCGATATATATCTACCGTATTTTAGAGATTTACTCACTCAGTATTTTCTTTTAATTATCGTTAGAGCTCGGAAGTTTTGGCACTAAAAATGGTCAAAATAGGCACGCAAAAGGCACTAAAAATGCCTAAAACAGGCACTAAAAAGGCAGTAAAAATGGTCAAAATAGGCAAGCAAAAAGACACTAAAAAAAACATTTGTAAGTAATGGAAAAAAAGAAAAGTAACTAAAAGCTATACGATATTAAGGGTCTGAAAACCGCCTAAAAATTGGCTGAACTCACTGAATCTACTGTTTCAATAATAGATAATAATAACTGCATTATTAGCTAAGTTGAGTATTATTTTGCCAAAAAAAGGTGTTTTTGGTTCTTTAGAGTTAGTTCAGAGTTCGATTCAATACTTAATATGTAATTAGCTGACATACAAAATGACTTTTTTCTCCGAGTTCGTGAAATCCAAAAAATATGTTTCCTGATACAAAATAGTGCCCAAGCTGAATCAAAGAATAATTACAGTAAATAAAAATTATAATGTTTTTCATGTAGAGTTATTTAAAAAAAAACATTTCATAATGACATATTTTCAAATAATTACATTATATATACAGGGTGCATAGATAACAGGGCGTACGGAATTTTACTGGTGAACCGTTGATCCTAGAGGGATAGTTCCAATTAGAAAAAGTACGTGTAAATTTTTTAGTTGGCTGCAGGAAAAGCAGGGCAACAACTTTCTAATTGGGTTTCTGGGCACAAGCGGACGGTATAAAACATTAATTTTTCTATTTTAGCAATTATACAACCCCTTGCAACATGAACAACATATCTACATGAAGGAGTACTACACGTTATTTCGTTATTTTGGATACGTTTTCTAATTGGAAGTATGCCTCTAGGATCAACGGTTTGCCAGTAAAATGTCATGCACCCTGTTACCTATGTAGCCTGTATATTTAATTTTAATTTTAAAATCCAATCATAATATTTTTATCCTTTTGGACGTTTTCTCTGTTCCTCATTTTCTCTCAAATACTACGAAGTCGTCCCTAATATTTATAAATTGATGTATCTCCATTATACACGAAACGCATCGAAATTGTCATCGCGCAGTGATGAACTATATCCAACTATTTAGTGCGCGTCTAAATCTGAAACGTGAATGCGTGATGAGATGCTCAATGGACTCGGAAGTGAGACCACTAAACCTATTTATGTAAGTATTATGGCTGAAATCAATATGCATCAGTAGCAATAGTCATAACAACTTTATCACTGTCATAACGGTCTCCCGTTTTATGGTTCCACACAGTCTAGGATTTTCATAATCCTATTAGTGACGTTTGTATAGGAGATTTACGGCTGAGTATTTTAGAAATGATTCATGATCATGAAATCATTAAAATGGTTCAATGCAGATCAATAATACTATTGTAAAACGTAGTGATGAGATAGAGAAAGAGAGATATCTAAATAACATTGCTGATTGTGCTGATTGAGCAGTATAGTCGTCATGTTCACCGATAAAATGCCAAAATCATAATCCCAGCTTAAACATGGAATGCATCATACAACTGGAGACCATATGCAAATATTTTACGGTACACTCCCCTGAATTTTTACGCAATTTTTTTTGCCGAATTTTGAGCTTATTTTTTACTCTTTTTTGAAATCAGGGATGGCGAAAATTTTCAAAACTTAATATTATATATGGTAATCATGGTTATAAGTTATGGTTATATATTCATCACACAAATTTCTCATTTTCCATCGTTTTTTTTGCACGCATTTGCATTTTAATTCACTGCAATTTGCAGTAAGCTTCCATTTCCTGTTAATTCATAATTTTCAGTACATGGACGTATATGATCCATGTCCATAATTTGGTCCACGCAATCATACATGCTCAAAGTCGGTTGTCAAAACGTTATCACTCTTACCGGTGATTATACATAATAACCAAGTGTCGTTGGTAAATTTGATAAATACTTGAAATTTATCGCCTTTATCTGTGTTTATGCATAATACCCTAGTGTACTTAGTGAATTTGATAAATATGAAAAAAATTCCAAACCGTCTAGTATGTGTAATGAATATAGTAGGACCCCGATATGATAGCCGATCGTACCCCGATATAATGATAACACGTTTTACGCTTGTATCCCGGTATAATGAAAACAAATTTCACGCTCGTACTCCGATATAATGATCCAAAGTACATGTATGAATTATCATGTAAATAAAATAATAAAAAACGATTTATCATGTTTACCAACGACGTGGCGCTTGGGCATTATACTTAATCCTAACACAACTAGGTGGACTAGTAGTAGCGTGTACGTCCCCGCTACGGCATCCAGGGTTCGAATCCCAACAGGTCACTAAAAAACATTTTTTTCCAAATAAATGGAATCAATCACGCCATTTTGAAAATATATTCAGCATTATAGGCAACAGGAAGTCTGGCTTGAAAAGTGTGAAATCCGGAAAAATGCGCGAAATTCGAAAGTATTTCAGGTGTCGCCATCTAACGACGGAAATGGACAAACGTGTGACGTCACTTCCGACGGTGAAGCACTGCTTATACTACTAATTCCAAGAGCTGCCCATACTTAACCAAAAAATAAATGAAATGAATTCAAGAAATTCTGACCCTATATGGGATGTTGAGAGCGAGGAATTTTTATTTGCTATTGTTGTAGTGGTTACTGTAAGGATTTCCCATAGCGAAGGTTCAGGGTTCGAATCCCACTCAAGTTAACTGTTACTTTTCCCGGGGGTGGCAAATTCTAACACAATTGACACGTTTAAAAAGAAATACGGTAAACATGTTGGGGTAAATCGAGAAGCTATCCATACTTAGAATAAGACAACCATAAATACATTTTATGGGCATTGTATAATATTTTATCATGTATGATATATGTATATATTGTTTATAATTTTTTGTTTGCATTTTTAATGGGGTTCCTGTATTTTAGTAATATATGACATCCATACTTGTTATGGGCATCTTTTTCTCAGCCACCTCGTGGGGCATTTTGCCTGTTGTGGCCTTGTATTTGTATTTGTAAAAGTGTTAATTTTTTTTTAGCACTTCCTAAATTTACCAACCACGTTTGGGTACTACGCATAATCACGGTAAAAGTGGTTAATTTGAAGAAATTTATCAAATTTACCAACGACGATTGAGTACTATGTATAATCGCCGGCATAAGTGATAAACTTAGGGAAATTTATCAACGTACCAAAATGCTCTGCGATTATGCGTAACAACAGGTTAATATGTATAAAAACCAGTTAATCACATTCACCGTTATATATTCATACCCAATTTCTTTTAAGTGTGCTAATTTTTTTTCAGAAAATTCTCTTAATTTTTCACATCAAAGTTTATCAGGCTTTTGTGGTAATTGTTAGTATTATGGTGGCAGAATTTCGAATTTCTAGCCCTCCTGAATGGGATTGATGATTTTAATTTTAAAAATCAGTAAAATACGGTAGTAATATCAGTAATTTTAATTGTTCGAGCATTACTTGCAAGATGACAAAATATGCGCATTAAGCGTTTGTTTGTCTTGACAGAAGAGAAGACAAAGCATATTTACGTATTTAACCCTCGTTTCATTATCTTGAAAGGTCGTGGGGTCTGAATTCTTAGATGGTTCTCTTTGTTACAGCACGAAAACTTCGGCGGGATGCAAAAGATTTCATTGTTGAGGAAGAGCGATCAGAGAGGTGCTTCAAGTACGGTGAAAGAAAGAGAGAGAAAGGTGCAGTGGCTCTTTCAACAGCAGTCAAGAACAAAAATCGAAAAAGAGATGGAAATCTGCTCTGAAAGCTAATTAGAACGAATAGAATCGAGTCTTTACCCTCCCATGGTCCCTCATTGCGTGGTATTAGCTGATTACGAGGAAGATTAATAGCCACAATCATCCCTTAGTCCAAAGACGTGGAAATATCCTTTTGTGGAAATTATTTTGCTTCTTTTTTTTCATTATTCTCTCGTCTTGCCGTTCAAGGGAACATCCGGAAGCTGTACTGGAACCTTTTTTTGGCCGTTTTCTTTACCTTGTACTGACCACCTTCCCCCAGACAAATTTTTTTCTTGTACTTAGATCACGCGACCAGCTCGTGTCTACAGTTGTAACTATAGGAAATCCTGGGTACGTCTCAGATATGGCTATTATGTTTCCAGACAAATATGCTACGTAAGCTTGAAACGTATGTTCATTTCGTGTTTTTAGATTTCGGTTTTTGTGTGGAATAGGTTCATTTCCGATTCATCAATTTGTCTACTTGTAATGAAATTATGAGAATTTTTTTAATGCCCGTGAAGAAAAAAAAAATTTCAGTTAACTGACTAATAAATGACGTGAGAAGAAAGTAAGTTTGCAGTTAAATGACTGAAGGCTGCTGATGTTTTCGAAGTTACCATGAGATGTGAGGACCTGAAGCTTGCCCTCTGTCTCCGATGATCAGTTCTTCGCTGCCACTTGAATAAACTTGTGATATGGAGGCCACACATCGGAGTTTTAACCGACTTTGAACGAAATCTGCGGGTCTGAGTTGCAGTTCTAATCCTACTTGGGAGCTTTGAAGTCCACTATAGTGACGAATAGTGGGATACTTCCTTACGAGTTCTGCAGGGGCCTGAAAAAAAAATGGTGACAGTTTTTACCAGTGTAAAATCAGATAATACGACAAAATTAAACTAAAACCGCTGTGCTCATAATTGTCTTTGCATTCTGAAGTACAGCTAAGGTACACGCAAGTACTCTGATGCCATCAGTAAGCTACTACACCAACTCTGGCCTTGGAAAAGAAGGCACTATCTATCGGTGGTCTCACTTCAAGCTCTTTAGGGAAATATCTTACCTACATCCTCCCACGGGTTTGAACCTGGGACCGTGGCAGCAACTTTCACGGTGGTAGATGAGCATCTTGCAAAATAGCTAGTGGATAAAACTACTTAGAAGTCCGTATAAACTACTGATTGGTTACACTAACATGAAACGCTATACTGTATATTAACAAAAATAGTTATAAAAATGTTAAATGGATTCCAGTCTATATCAGAGTGGCGTCCATCGCCCGAGTGGCGTGGTGGAAAGATGCTCGTCTACCACCATGAAGGTTGCCGTCAAGGTACTAGGTTCAAACCCGAAGTAGGACATAGGTAAGATATTTTCCTTAAACGAGCTTGAGGTGACCACCGATCGACAGCGCCTTCATTTCCAACCAATGGCAGTAAATTGCAGTATAGCGATATGGCCAGAGTTGGTGTTTGGTGAAGTAGTCTATATCAGAGGCATATAATCAAAAGAAACATCAGTTTTTTGAATCGCGTTTTAAAGCAAATATCAACACATACGAGAAGAATATTCTAAATACGCTAGTTTTTTTTTTATTTACCTGTACTCCATTGATGTACCAGTTGAGTGTTGCAGCTGGTTTAGATGGACCAGAGCTGCAGGTGACGTTCACTTTATCCCCAGCTTCGTACATCGAATCGGCCCCTTCAATAACAGGAACAGCTTTCGGAAGAACTAAATATAAAAATCACCATCGGTCAGTTCCAAAAAAGCTGTCCAAATTGTCTAATATGAAAAAAAGAATGTTATAATAGAAATATGGTAGAATTTAATGTTTACACCCCAAATTATAGTTCAATTTGTAACGACATCTGACTAGCCCTGGCGATCGGATCCTAGCCTTCTCGGTATTCTTTGGATGCGCGTCACTTGGCCTAAATCAGGGATTCCTAACCTTTAGGAGAATGCAGGCCACTTCAGTGATTTAAGAACACGCCGCGGGCCACTCAAATGATTTAGTGCACTGAGTACATTCACTTCAGCATCAGGTCGCAATCAAATAAAATTTTTCTCATGACTGAATATTTTTTACATTTTATGTTGCGTAGTAAACATTTTAGAACCAAAACCAACGTCCTACAACGATAAATCATTCAATCATAACACTTCACTCATAGTTAGAAAAAAAAACTGGTGGCAGATTGCAGCACTACACATAACAAGCATTACAGAGAAACAAAAACAAAAAAAAACTTCACGCCAGGTTTCACTACACGTACACGCACATTCCCGCATGTACCTATTCGTTGGGGGTTCCGCGGGGGTGTGTGTGGGCGGGGTGCATGTGTGGTGTAGCAGTAGTAGGTAGGGCCTCCAAAAAATGGCTCGGGGATCCATGATGTTCTTAAATCAGCCACCTCGTTGGGAAATTTTCCTGTTGTGGCGTTGTATTTGTATTTGTATTTGTAATTTTGGGAACCTATCTACGCTAGATGGTGGTGAATTTTAACCGTAGGCGATAGTTCGAATCTATAAGAGAAGTTAACAGTAAAAGGTTCTCCACTGTTTAATTACCGGCATATAAAAAGAACACTGAAACATACTAGTGCGAACAATTACTCGTTTCATTTTTACCAAAATTAAATTACGGGCCACATCAGAGAACTCCGAGGGCCAAAGTGTTGATCATGAATGGTGTAAATCAGTAGTTCCCAACGTGTGAGTTGTGTTAATGAACTGGGGTGTCAAGAGAGATTCTCCGAAATGAAAACATACGAATGAGATTTATTTCCGCAGAGTAACTTAAAATATATTAAACTAAAGAATGTCTCAACTCATAACTGAGCAGTTGCTTACAATACACATGTATAATGTAATTTTATCAAATTATACAAGTACAATAATATCAAATATCAAGTTAATACTAATACTGGGTGATTCCGAAAGAATCTTGTGATTTCAAAATTATAAATGTTTAAAAACTAAAAACACAGAATGATAAGTAATATGTGAATATAAAGGGGAAATGTCTACGCTTTATATTATGAACAATTACTGACGCTAGTTTGTCGTTCATGACTCGCACTTTGGTAAAGAAATGAAATGACATCTGGTTAGTGGAAAACTTTCCGAGTTCTTTCGTTTTCATGATTACCGAGTACTACGGATACAATGAAGAAGATTTACATAATATTTTAAATTATTTTGAAGACACCTGGACTGGAAAGCTAACACGAAGAAATCGTAGGACAGTTCCTACGATCCAAAATTTTCTACAGAACTACACTGTGCAACATCGATTTTGGTGCCGGGGTTTTTTTAACTGACTTTATGTGTATTTCATGTGCTGAAAACGAACATGACGTTAGTTTATGCCCATCAGCTCTTGTTTGTGAGATACGAAAACGGAATTATTCATATTAACACATTAAATTAGGCTTAGGGTATAGGCGTTAAATTAAAAAAAATTCTTAATTAATTTTTAATTTCAATTGATTGAAAAAAAACCACAGCAACACTTCTGTGAATCTACAATAGCTTAATTAAAAATCAGAAATGTAAAGAATCAGATAAAGACAACAGGAAAAGTTATTCTTTTCCACTCCGAAAGCTTCTTTTGTTTGAAATTGTTGAGTGAACTTTTTGTTTACACGGTCTTTTTGCAGATCCCAACAGTAATCTAATATCACATGAGTATCCCATTTGCCCATCGGCCCTGCATTGTCTTTATGTCCTGGTGAATTCGTTCACCTTGTTCCTCACTAGTATCGTCTAGATTTTCGGGCAAACAGTCTAAGTGGCTGTGCAAGTAATGAACCTTTATGCTCATATTCCAACCAAGATCTCTAAAGTTGATGAGCATGCTGTTAACTAGTTCAACATAGTTTTCATCCTTGTGGTTGCCAAATCCTATCCACGCTGTCTCATTCATGGAATCTATGAAATGAGGATCATTTATGAGCTGTCTGATTTGAGAAGCATCAAAAATTCCAGCTTTAAGTTTTTCTGTACTTATACCCGGAATTTTTTGTCCTACGTATGCAAAGCAAGGGCTGCCCTGATCAAGAGCTTTCATTAATTATTTCATTTACCCTAGCTTCATATGCAGCGGAGACAAGATGGTTCTGTCTCGTTTGGCTACGGGTTCACTAACAACATTTCTTTCTCCAACAACCATGTTCTCTCTCATAAGTCACTCTTTTCTTATTTAGTGGTATTGTTTGGCTCTACTACCCCCATAGGCACAAGAAGCAAGGACATTTATTTGGTGTAGCCCCCTTGTGCTGGCTACGGAGAAAGTTAACCAATTTTAAGTCCACACATATTACTCATTAATGATCGTGAAACTTAATATTATCCATGACCAAAGCGATAGTATCGTATTCCTCTTTCATTTTGGTTGAGTGAGCAATGGGTATGGACCCTTATTTGCTGCCATCGTGTGAAAAAGTACACACTTTAAACCTCGCTTCAATAAACAGTCGCCAATCATTTGAGAAATATTCAGGAGGACCCATTTTTTTATTAGAAGTCCTTTAACATCTTGACGAAACACAAGGTCGTTTTCATGAGAGAAGAAAGATAACAAATCCTTTTCCCTAGTACGATAGAATGTAATTTTTGTTCCACTGTCAAGTAGATTCTTATCATTTAATCTAGAAGCAAGTAATTCAGATGCTCTTTTTGAGTGACTCAGATCCCTTATAGGTTACTTATATATAACTCATTTTGATCGAAACGTTGAAGACTTGACGATGCCTCCTCTTAATTACTATCGCTCACTCGGTCCGTATTACAAGGGACATCCGAAAGATGAAATTCATCTACAAAGATCTCTGGAGGTTGATGGAACGATGGAATAGGAATTTCGTCCGAGTGCAGAACAGGCCGCCGTCTTGCAAAAGCTAAATCAGGATGTGTCCATTTACTGCGGTTATTACGGTTTATGCCAGTAATATTCAAAATACAAAAATAACAGTCATCTAAGTGGTTTAAGGGTTTTCTCCAAATCATCGGAACACCAAATTTTAGAGCCCTTCTCTTCCCATTAGTCCACTGTTGTAGATGTTCTGTACAAGTTTTACACTCTATGTGTGTAGAGCCCAAACTTTATCTTGGTCACCAAGCCTAAAGCCAAAGTACCCAAGGTAAGCACTTTTAACAAAATCATAAATGGCTTTTCCGTTCTTCTTTAGGTTGTACTCACCGGGTATGTAGCAAAATACATCAGGATGATTATTACAACAACTTAGACTGGATGTCCCTCATTCTTTCTTTTCAGCAGCCCTCAAAACAAAGAACTTTATAAGTTATGTAGATGTTCGCAATTTGAGAAATGAGAATCCTGGAACAGATTAAAAGAACACTTAAAACTTTATTTTGATCCGGATTGTGTGTGTGTATGTGTGTCCCCAAGACCATGCTTTATGAAAACACCCTCCTAACTATAAACAGGAGTTATTTTAGATGTAAACACTAGGTTATGTCAATGAATACGGCTTCATACAATCAGCTGATAGCCCTATAGAAAAGAAGGAAGAAAAAAGCAGAGGAAAAAAAGCGAATCCACACAAAAACTTAACTACTACTCAATGTTGAAATATTTTATAATTTAGCTGCGCTGAATCTCAAAAACTAGAGCTGATAGAGTAAAACTGTTTCCATATTTGAAACCAGTACACCGAATATAGTCAAAATCGGTTAAAAAATTTCAGTCACCAAAAAAAATTTGGTTTTTGTAACGCTGTGCTATAGATCCAAAATCATTTCAAAACATTTTGAAAGTATGCCAGTCCTAAGTCTGGAACAAGTGGGAAGGGAATTATTATTTGTAACACAATCACTGCGCTGAATCGTCAGCGCCGAACTGTCTCGCGCTGAGTTGTCGTGGTGCTAAATTGTCTCGGGCTAAATTACAGTGGCGCTGAATTATCTGCGCTGAATCGTCGGTGCCGAATTATCTTCGCTGAACTGTCGTGAGACCGTGGTCTAAATACAAATTTTCTAAAGCAACTTAATTTTAAGCTGAAATTTCAAAACTCTTATGGTACCATTCCCGGTTTTTATTGTTCGAAAATCTGACACTTGAATCTTTAGCTTGGAGGAAGTGAATTTGCATACCAAAGGAGAAGAGAATGACTCACTCGTATATAATGGTATGTTATCTTTTTTTCTGTTCCCTTCTCCTGAATCGAGTTCCGTTCCCTCGCATAAATTGATTTTTGACCAAATATGTCTGGTCTGGTATTTCGGGGGCAGTGTATGCATTAAGGGAGGAAGGGAAGTATTGCGCATGTTGTGTAATTTCAGTTTCTGCAAACAGCTGTAGAGGAAATGACATGTTAATCATCTCAGTAGAGGAGATTTTCATTTTGTCGTATCATTTCCCGTACCAAACCCTCATGCTAGACTCTCTCCGCGATGATAATTGATTCGACGAGTATGTCTTGTTGGAAAATTAACAAAGAGCTAAAGGAAATAAAATTACGTTGAGGTCGCTGGTGATGACAAAGCTTCAAACACGATTTACATCAGCGTTTAGGAGGAAAACGAAAGTTCGCAAAATTAGACAAATGTTAACACGGCACAGCTGTTACGTGTTTCTATACTACTTACCGTATACCCTAAGCTCGTGTTCGGATTTAACTGTTTTGAAATGAGGCGCTTCTGAAGATACTTCGCAGCCATAGGTGCCTTCGGTGTTCAAATCGCTGTTTCTGAGGTACACGTGGCTGGCGTTCGATTTTGAAAGCTACCAAAGAAACATTTCTTTAACAAATACGAAAACTGTGTGAACGTTCTAAACAAGCATTTGCATACTTAATACATAATACTTACATAAATACTTAAATATGATTTCTAGAATGCTTATATACATTGGATCCCTCTTATAACGCTCCCACTTAAAATTTTTTCCTGGTTAATACAACTTATTTTCATGATCCTAACACTTGCTGATACTGAGATTAATCGTTTACAACGTGTTCTCGTATCGTTTTTTTTTTCAATTTTATTATTATTATTCATAAATACCATATATATATATCGGAAAACAAATAAAATCACCAAGGAATCATATGATCCATACATACAATTCATTTCATGTACATAATTCACACAAATATACACAATTCATCATATATAAATGAAACAATTTTATTTAATATTGTTGGAATTTATTATATATATGAAAATGA
The DNA here is from genome assembly GCF_987345545.1 of Pholcus phalangioides. Taxonomy (NCBI): domain Eukaryota; kingdom Metazoa; phylum Arthropoda; class Arachnida; order Araneae; family Pholcidae; genus Pholcus; species Pholcus phalangioides. Next base: position 31,409,936 of record NW_028301600.1, on the reverse strand, counting down.
CAATTTTTTTAAAGGAAATAAATAAAAATAACAACTGAAGTGTGTGTGTGTTTTATATTTTTTTTATCTCAATCATTTTTTTCTTGAAAATCCGACAATTTAGAATTAGCATCTGTTCCATGAAGTGTAAATTTGTAATCTGATAAAAAAAATCATTTTTTAGATATTTTTCTATACTCTTATTCATCCCATGTTGTTTTTAATCCAATATATTAACCTAAAACAATCATTCAATTTAATAAAACGTCTCTTTTTTGCCAAGAAATGCACACAATTCGTGGTTTTCGTTTGCCAGAATTGTGTTTGATATTGACCCTGGATAACGGAGAATTCGATACACATAGAAGCGTGCATGTTTTTAACCCTTTATTTCGCAGTGTTGCTCTTAAGCACAACACGAGTTTCTCATATTTTTCAAATAAGGGCATTTTATATTTTGCGCTCGTTTCGGTATTGATGCCTCTAAGCGACTCCTAAACATTCGATTCTTACTTGTGAGCTGTTCATGAAGTTTCTATAATTATCAGCAGAATGGCTCAAAGGCACACATGTCTCTTCAAATTTTTTGACAAGCCATTCAAGAACGATTTTAAACCCTCTAATTTTGCCTAGAAATACCATGTGTGGAGGGAGCATATTGCTGTGAATTCTTCAACAATGATCGGAAAGCAAGTTGGCGAACAATAAATATTTTTATAGTATTCAAATCTACGTAAATCATAAAAATACAGTGTGTTCCCCTGAAGTACAACATCCCATATTATTGTAAGCATTGACAATTTTTTTTTGTCATGTAATAAACCCCCCTAATTTGCTTCATATATAACCCCTCGAAAATTTTTCTTCTCTGGATATTTCAATTCTTGCCAGTTCAAAAGTTAATCAGAATTTTATTATTTTCTAACCTGATGCATTTTCACAGCAACTGCTTACATTATTAAAAAATATATATATAATTTTTTCTTCTGTCGAAATATGAGTTCTCTTAATAAGATATTTTTTTCAAACGTTCGATATAACGATCTGCCAATATGACGTCCATTTTCTGTGGAATAGGGGAGTGGATCGTTACAACGAAACGTAATTAGAATATAATTTTACGCGGAATCTTTTTCAGAAACTCATCATGTTTTTATTGTGTTATATTCAATCGTTCCAGATTAGAGAATATATTCGAAATTATTTGTAACATTAGTATGTTAGAGCGTTGAATAGTTATTTACAAATGACACTTTGTGAAAATCTCAGAACGTGTCTGGATTCGGAATGCATGCAAACGAGTGTGTGCCTTAGTAACAGATCATCCAATTTTTTTTTTTTTTTTTTTTTTTTGCTACTTAACATTCATAATTCAAGTGTGTTCCCGAAATTATCAACAGTGTACCATAAATCGTCCGTAAACGTTTATGGCACTTAACAAGAGAGTGAGCGCTCGAGAGATCATTAAATATTTAACAACTCTCACTCGAGTATTACGCGGCCCCAAGAATGACTCTCTCTCTATCTGTAACTATTTGAAATTCTAAGAACCTCTCCATGACTGAGTTGTTTTAATCTTAAAGCTTTATGATCACTTTTCAAAATAATTAGCTTTGATATTCAGTATTACTACTCTCATGTTAACGTTAAGCCGCAGTCCAATAGAGTAGTGGAGTTAACTATTATGAAAACATTGTATGTTATTCATTATTAATTCTATATAAATTCATTTTGTCATTATTATTATTACTATAATCGCATTTCATTCATCCATATTATTTAAGTTATTTCAGTGAAAGTAGTGACTTTAACATATTTCTTCAATGAAAAATGACAAAATATCATTCTCTTTAGTGTTTTTATGAAAATTTTCGACTTTTTTTGCAATCGGGAAAGTCTAGTTTCAGTGTTCTATTCATTTATGTTCTTTTGCAATGAATTTTAAATTCATCGAAAACCGTTTCGTATCTAAACATATACACAGTCGAGTCTCATTAGTGTGATCAGCTGAACCATAATAATGGTGCTTCGCGGTTTCTGTATCATTTTCGCAGTGGTATCATTTTTCTAGTTACGTACACTTTAACGACAGCAACGCGTGAACATCGGTTTCAAAAGCATTGTGATCCCTTTCTGGAAAGAACAAAAATTATCCCTTTTGAAAGTCTGAGGAATCGAATGATAAATCTGTGACGGTAATAACTCCTTTCAGGTTTAATCATCTGATCTTAAATTCACTTACAAATACTCGCCTTGTGAAAAGTTGTAGGTTTGCACAAAAATGTGAGTCGACTGTGTGTAAGTATAACTTGAGCATTACAAAAAAAAACAAAAAACAACATAATTTCTTCTATTTATACAATGAATTTAAGCAAATGCAATTCAAAAGATATTGGACAAATACCTCAACGTAGACACCCAATAAATCGTACATTTGACCGTGAAGTTTATCCCTTGGTTGAAATCGGTAAAACTCAACGTTGTTTTTATACCACTTAACTGAATATAATTCGTCTCCTTCTAAATCGAAATCACAGCGGAGCCAAACGTCTTCACCAATCACAACTGCACCTGGAACTTCCAGGCGTGCCAAACGCATTCCTTTTCTTCCTAAAAACGAATAAATTTCATAAAATAAAAAGAAAATTAAAAAATTAAGTGCTCAAATAAGAAAATTTATGATTCACTTCATATTGTCAGATGCGATTTGTCTTAAAAATAAATTAGAATAAGATGACAATTTGTAAGTGCTTTGTGTTCTCATAAAATATAAGGATTAGAATTTTTTGAAGGAAGAACTATAGTTAATGATGTATCTGAATCAGGAAATCTTCCTCTAAAATTCCATCTTGTCGATTTTTATTGTGGAAAAATAGAGTTTGTAAGTGACATCGAAGTTCCATTTACTTCCGTTATATGAGGTCCGTTAAATCGGTGAGAAAAGGGTACAATATATTTATCTCCAGCTTCAAATTAGACATACAGGATGTCCGGCCTGAAAGTATCCAAAATTAATGCAGCGGAACGTCAATAACTCGACACCCTAAATGGTTCAAAAACATGTCAACATAAGCGGATATCAAGTTAGCGAGGTTTTTCATTCTACCTTTGACAATTTTTAAAAATCGTTTATGTGTGTATATGGGCTTATGTTGTTGAACAGTTATAATTCCGTCCTCTATAAATTTAAATTTTCATTAAAAGTTTTCGTCTTGAGAATAATCTGGACTGAGATGAAGAAAGCATACTTTGCTGCAAGATTTGTTAATTTTGAACGAGTAGTGAAATATATAGTCCAAAAAAAAAATTTCCTTCTCTCACTTAAAACATTTTGATCTAGATCTTTCCCGATCATCTTTTCTCAAAAATTCCAGAAATCATTCACATCCGTGACTTTCGTAGTCAATAGGTCGAGTTTTCAGGTTCCAAATAGAGAAATAACGAAAAGTAACCCTAGCCAAAGGTGTTGTGGAAAATCTTCCACTCATTCACTCAATAAACAAACGGCAGAAGCAATGAAACGTACATTTGCAATAAAGTAATGAAAAAATGATTTGTGAAACAAACGATAGAAATGCCGTTAAATTTCTCGAACTTATCAACACATGGACAATTTCTGAGAATGTGTTATCATGGTAGTCGAGTTATCTGCGTGCCGGGTCATCGAAGTTGCACTGTAGTTTTATAGTGAGATAAAACCACATGATTAGCTATAAATTTTAGTAGCACAGAAAAGAACAACTCTGCGAGTTTATTTGCAGGTTAATAAAGTTGAATGTGAGCTTAAGTGCTATGCAAACGTCTAAACGGTATTCGATCTCTTTTCAAGCGTTTAATACCATTTGAGGTGTTATTAAATCAACTGTTGCAAAGATACATTGTTTCAAATCATTTAAACCGTAAGTTGTTTGCTGGTACACAATCATTTTAATGAAGCCCCCCAAGCAGAAAAGTTAAGTGGCATTTAGTCTGGAGATCCTGGAATCCAGAGAGTGGGGTTTCAGTCCCATTCCAAGAAAGGTCTTTTCAAAATCTCGGTAGCACCTCTTGCGAAGGAGTGCCGTCATGCTGAACAACATGTAAAGATAAATGTGAGTCCTGTCACTGTCAGTTTTGTGAATAAAACTGACCGGTGATTAAATTTTTGTGCATCCCTAACCACATGTTGACTGCAGTCAGCGCGACTGCTGCGAAAAATGTCTCAGAGCAACTGTCGACAGTGAGAATGTGTGACCTTGGTAGAAAACTTGAAGCAATTCTCTATCTACGGCACAACACTTCTATAACTAATCATGTGCGGTTCTTCCAGTATAAAGTGAGCCCAGATACAGGGTGATCAGCGAGTAGGCCCTTATTTCAAAATTAAATATCTCTACAACAAAGATCAATAGAATTATGTGGTAAACGGTACGTTTATTCGCAAAACTGTAAGAATGTTGTACAGAAATTTCGAAAATTTAGTTTTTTTTTAATTTTTTAAAATTAAAAAAAAACTGGAGATTTTGGGGTTCCGAAAATCCTCATTTGTGTGAAGAGAAAATACTGCATTCACCTAAAGTTACTGCATGGGCTGCGGTATGCGCCATGTGTGCTGACAAATTGTTCCAAAATTGTAACGTAACGTTCAGTAGTAATCGTTTCTCGCACGAAGAAGGGGCCGATAATGCCTCTGGCGCATACCGCAGCCCATGCAGTAACTTTAGGCGAATGCAGTGGTTTCTTTTCACACAAATGAGGATTTTCGGAACCCCAAAATCTCCAGCTTTGTTTTGTTTTTTTTTAATTTTAAAAAATTAAAAAAAAAACTAAATTTTCGAAATTTCTGTACAACATTCTTACAGTTTTTCTAATAAACGTATCGTTTACCGCATAATTCTATTGATCTTTGTTGTAGAGATATTTAATTTTGAAATAAGGGCTTATTCGCTGATCACTCTGTACCTTGTACATTAGATGCATTGCTCATTCTACAGGGAAGCAGGATCTTCAAACTCATACAGTAGTCTGTCTCGTTAATCCGAGAAGGCGAGACCGAGGCAATCTCGGATTATCGAAAAACTCAAATTATCCGAAAAAAATGCTTTAAATGTGGGTTTGACTTAAAAAAAAAGACAAGCAAAAAAAACCCGTACTAGCATATTTACTGTATTTTTATTCTTGAATAAGATATACTGTAAATGACGTACACGATGTGTTTCAAAGAATGAAGAATGTGAAAAGGGTGTGAAGATGAGAGATGATTCATGGTGAACGACGCTGAGACACTGACAGCTTTTGACTGCCTTTATAATAATTTTATAAGCAATTAGGGGACAACGTCATTGACCACCATTACGAAGGAAACGGTCACACTTGTCCTTCTTTCTAAGCGACCCCAAGAAAGTTGAAATGGTCTACGTCCATTCAAGGGAGTCTTTAATATTTTATTGCAGGGCTGCGGACTGCCTAGTCTATTTTAAACTAAAGTTACTGTATAATGCGTATGTACTACGTGGCATTCCTAGAAAACAAATAAAGAAGTTGGGTCCTTTTGTGGAGGAAAAAAAAGAAAAAAAAACAGTCTCAAGAAAGAAATTCGAAAATTTTTTGTGCCTCGGATTATCGGGAAATTCGAACTTTCGGGGCTCGGATTTTCGAGACTCTACTGAACTCCTTAATTTAGATCCATTTATATGCCTACTGAATTATTCTGAACTGCAAAAAGTTTTGGCATTACAATGACAAACAGTTCATTTTTCTCATAAATAAAACCAAAACAGATCTTAAAATAAATATGAAGATTATGCATCAGGTTTTTTTTTGCGTTTGTGACTATAAATTGTCTGGCGCAAGCTAAACGTGATGCCATGAAAATAATCGCATGCATTCGAAAATAAAGTTCGTGGATAGAGATCTTGATTAAAGGTAAATTTGCTTTCCTCTCGAATCAAGACAGGTGTTACCATTCGGTCTCGTCAAAAAAGTCAAATTCAAAGAACAAAACGAATCTTTGGTGGGTGCTACTTTCTTGAGAAGCTGGAGGTGGATATGAATGAGTAGGTTGTTTCGGTTTCCAATTTTTTTTCTTATTCCTTGGTTATTTCTTTTGGAGTTTGAGTTCTCCAGTGGCAGACGCAGGTGAAAGACGGACCAAGGAATCGTGTACTCCACCCAAAGCTAAATATAACCTTCGGCCGCCGTTTCGCGTGCGCTTCAATAAACAGTGGACAGGAGGGTGTGGTACACTCTGCACTTATACACATTCAAAAAGAGTACGTAAGGCAATTTCTTGTCCTCCGAAGCATTCGGATACCAGCTGCCTTTTTCATCCTAAAACCATCGTTCGAAAGCCAAGATGATATACGTCAGTCTTAAATAAATAAAGAAACATCCATTCTTATCTACACATAAAACTCTCAAGACAAAGTTTCGTTATCTATCATACCAAAGGATTAAACGTAATGTGACCAGTGTGTGCTTACGATGATTTCAAAAAGATGCATCCATCTATCTATCTAGCGCTTCTTGGACGTTTACGGGGTGGGATTTCTATTTCTCTAGCTGAATAAATAATTTTCTGAAAATGACTGTAATGGTACAATTAATCAAAACATCTTGCGGTTCTCAACATCTGTTGAAAGTTTTATTTCATTTGTGACATGCCGGGAAAAAAAATAAATTTTGCGGTCAATTAGTAGTGCGGATGAAAATTTATGGAACAATAATTTAATTACGATAACAGCAACCACGAAGATCTATTTTAGGGGTATTTGGCTTATATAAATGTAATTTCCCTCGGTGGTTTTGATGGAAGTAGCCTGACCTGGCGTGATGTTAAGGACGCTCAGTCAAGTGGATTACATCTCGTCGTCTATTCATCGTAATATCTATCTATTTGCGTGCGAAATTGAGGAAAATGTTAAACGGAAACTCGAAGGAAAATTGTTTAGGTATATATATCATAATTTCTGACTCCATATTGAAAACTTCTTTGACTAGGGCTCGCCTGGATGAGTAATTACAATTCCTATTTTCTCAGTAACACAAGAAGCATTATCACGCCGGTGATTGGTACTGCTCTTCTACGAGCAAGAAAGATAACAAAACGTCTTGAGGGGCGGAGTTTTCGGCGAAACTGAATTTCGAAGTTTTTTAACGAAAAATGGAAAGAGCATTTTTAGTGAATCAATAAATGATCGTAAAGATAGAAGGAAGGGAAAAAATATCGGATGGGAATCGAACACACAGTGATCAGTACATGCGTTCTGTACTCTAACCATTCCTCCAACTGCGGATGTCGGATTCGAGTACAATTAAGTATGTTCACTGTTTTAAACGTCACCAGCAAAAAATTTCACTGAGTGACGTAATGATTCATCCACTCATTTCGGACGATCACGATGCGCTAAATTTCTATAATATAGCTAGGAATGTAGGGTTTGTTTATAAGCCTCCTGGATACCCAGGGGGATTCATCCGCCATCTTTGTGCAAAGTTCGACATCAGTATTATCGCTACAACCAATCACTGTTTCTTGTGTCGTCTTTTTTAACGATTAGACGTCACTGAACAAAAAACTGGTTTTGCTACTCCGAACAGTATTCCAGTTGCCTGACACACTCCATTTTCGCAACAATACAAATGAATTTCATAGGATGAGAGGTTCTCGTATAATTTTGTCATTTTATGTATGTTGTATGTTACAAAAATATGAAGAAACACGCTCTGAACACTCATGATGTTCTATAGATACAGGAAGAATTGTTAAATACAGGGTGTCCCAATGGTTATGCAACATAAGATTTTCGCAGATTGCAATAGAGATTTCCGAGACATTTGTAACATGGGGGGAGGGGTTCTCTGAATATAGCGTAATTTATACCGGAATCCGCAGAAATATGACGCTGCGTACCCATGGGTACACCCTTCAGATCGAAGCAGAAGTAAAGATACTGGATATAAATATACAGATTGAATAGGAAAGCCTATTCACAACCTGAAAATACTTGTGAACAAAGAGAGACAATTATGCATTTGAGGTGACAATGCCCAATCAAATGCAACAACCAGCAGTACCTCTAAAGGTGAATTTTGAAAGTTTACCATTAAAAATGAAAAAGGGTGAAATAAAGTTAAATTTTAAACTTCCAAGTTATAAAGCATCATTCATGGTACAAAAACGACATACAGGGTAAACAAATGTTGCGGTTAAAATATGTAATATAGAGGCGCTCTGTTTTGTGTCAACGTTTGAAGAGAAAAAAAATTGATATAAGAAAATACAATATATTTATGCAATACATTTCTCACACTTCAATTACATTTGTCCCCCACTTTTATAACTATAGTATATAGTTTATTAACCACTTATGATAAGATCAAGTTAGACTAATATTGTTAGAAAATTGAACACGTAATAAATGTATAGTTAACTGTACACTATAGATGATAAGTTGTAAATTTAATTTTTTATTTATGATAGCAGCATATTGTTAAATTTATTAATTTTTTTTTTATTAGGTAAATATCAAAATGAGAAATTTTCTTTAAAAAAATATGTATAATATTATAGCAATATTTTTTAACAAATGGATTTTAATTAACGAAAACATTAGCTTTACTCCGAATTTAGCCAGCGTTTATGAATGCTCTATGAATTATGAGTTTGCGTGACATCCAGCATTACAATTCGTTTTCGAGGCTATAAAATTGCAGGCTTTTGCGCACGAATGAATCAGAACCTCAGAACGAATATCCGTGAAACGAAAAGACCCTTATATTGTGAGAAATAGGAAAATATTATTTCTCCTTTGACTGATACCCTTCTTTTATCATCCTCGCATTATCTGTAACGATCTTTTGTCGTTTTGTCTATTTTCCGGAATAAATGCCGGATAAGTTTTCTGATAACGCACGCCATCTACTAGCCATTGTTAGAAATACAATGAAAAGTTTGGTTTATTATCAAAACTGATTATTAATCGAATTTAAGAAAAAAAATAGTTGGCTGTGTGTATAAAACGAATAAATTATTGTTATTGAAACGAAAATCGAATATATCCTCATGCAAGTATTTTTATCTTGATATATGTATATCTAACACTGATTAGATTTTATAGAAGACAAAATAACAATATTGCATACTACTGTGAAAAAGTAGGGCCAAACTTGGGCTGTTTCGAAGGATGCACAGATACAATGGTGAAAATATATTGAGTGTGCATTTTATTTTCACGATAACTACAGTACATGTGTCAAACTTCTAGCTTACAAAATTCCAGTGATTTCCTAATTTCACTTTCTTGTAAATTTGTAGCAAAAAAAAAGGAGAAAATATATTAGGACAGCGTTTCTCGAACTTTAAGAACTTAAAGCCCAAGGACCAGTAAAATATCTGAAACAATTCGACGAACCACTTGTGTCTCGTATTACGGGATATTACAGTATTTTCAGTTGTTCCGAATTGTTTTATACATTTGTCAAGTTCTTTCAACGATGTTTATTTAAATTTGCAATGTTTACTGACATGGTGAATAAACAGCGTTTTCATATTTATCATGATAATTATGGCTATAAATACAAATATTCTTCTCAAGTATTTGTCAGGATCAACGTTTTTTCCCCCCTCAATTTTAACTACAATTAGGGATTTTGCCGAATTGTGGCAACGTTTCTGATGACAACTGGCGACGTCCCATATCTTATCTTATTTAAATCCCAAGTTCCCTTTATTTTTCTCAATGAAATATGAGAAAATATTAGAGCTAAACTACTAAAATACATCGTCTAGCTATAATCGATTATATAGTATTAGCTCGTATTTAGGATCACAACTTCCCGCTTTCTCCTTGATGAGGTATGGTGAACTCAAGTATGAAATTACAATTTTAAGATACGGATTTGGACCCATATGGATATTAATAATATAAATTACAATTGAATAATTTTTCATTCAGTTAGAATTGAATTATCAAGTCTGCCTGCGGACCACCTATGCCATCGTCGTGGACCACGTCTGATCCGCGGACCATAGGTTGAGAAACGCTGTATTAGGATGATACCCGAGGCTTTAGGTTAGAGCCCTATCGAAAATGTACTAAAATATCGTAGACTAAATTATTCATTTCAATAGACGATGTAGACTCTTATTTTGACCTTTAGTGTGAGCAATAATATTTATCCACTATAGTTTTTTTTCCTTTAATTATGTATATTTTTTTAATTAAAAAAAGTTTGCTCGTGTTTGTGTGTGTTTCATTTGTCCATTTTTTCCCATATATATTTTTTATTTAACATTTTGTTTATTTTGCATTCCTCGCCATACATTAAACATTTTGTCTATTTTGTGTTTTGTATGTATGTTTTTTCGATGTTTATTTTTATCGTTACGTTTTTTATTTGACATTCATAATTTTGACTTGTTCATGTTGTACATGTGTCTTTTTGTAATGTTTCTATGTGTGTGTGTGCGTATTTTTTATTTTATTCCTTAATTACCATGTAAATTTTAAATCAACATCATAGGCATTATTACCATCCTCTCGGGATGGTAAATATGTTATACAAAAATTATAATCTTAAATCTTTCTGTACGTGTGAAAATGAATAGAAATTTGATTTGAATTTTAAAAAAAAGTATTATAGATGGCCGCAATGAAGTTTTTTTATTGCGGAGCTGCTAAGTACCCAAGCCTGGTCCTGAAGTATCGGAACATGTTTATTGATGTCGTATAGGCTGCGTCACAAACATATAAAAATTAAATAAATAACAAACTTTATACATTGAAATTACCAATCACACATAAAACGTTATGAGCCACAAATTACTTTAATTAAATCATTGCTTCAAAATTAATTAATTAAACCGAAAGTTTAAACCAAGACAAATAGAAAATAATTTTCATATTTGGAAAACAATCTTCCTACTCAAAATATTACCACTTTCCTACTTCCTTCCCAAGGCCTATATAGTGGAATATACTTTTATATTCTACATTTCACAATTAATTTTTTAAAACAAGGAAAGATTCATTTTTAATGGGCAACTATCCAACTAATCTTAATACATGAAAAGCACACCACAGAATGACATTATTAAGAATCCCACCTAAAGATATTTTTTATTCGGGGATGCATATTGGCTAACGGTGATCACAAAATAGTTTGATATAGAGAACTTCAAAAGGCATTCGCCGAAGATAAGAAGTCAAGACAGGCCAGATGGATCGGCAAAAGAGAAAAATAAATAGATGTGTTCGATTCCATGATTGATTAAAAGAAATTAGAAGTCCTTAAAGGAGAATGCTTTCACGATAGATCTCATCTGAGGAGGTAAGAAAACTTTAAAATGAAGTACAATTTCCTCTGTTTTCTATTTCAAGAAATCGTATAGATATTGAAACAAAAAATTTGTTGACTAGATTAAAAAGTACTAATGCGTAAAACAATTTTTCCATGGATATGAGAGTTCGAACCATGAATTCCAAATTTTATGAGGTAATCAGATTTAAATATCAATTAAAAACACATTATTTACTAGGAACATTATGAAGGAAATGTGCATTTGATGTGAAATACTGTAGACAGAACTCGCAAGTTACTGGTTGGCAGACAGCGTCATGGTGAAGAGTCAAAATCTCAATCGGAATAAAACTTGAATGAGATACGGTTTCTTTTTAGTAACGTCATGTATATACTATAGCACTTGCGTCATTTCAAAAATATATATGTATTGTAAGTTCGCGACTGACTATAAAAGAATTTAGGCAAAATAGTAAAGTTTTAGGAAGAAACTGAAAAAAAAAGAAATAGCCACATTTTTTTCAACGTTTTATGGTAAAATAAATATTATATATGGCTGTGTGAAAATTGAATACATAAATACGTAGTATATATTTTATGTTTATAGAGTAAATTACACATTTTCTCAGCTTGAAAACTAATTTGTCCGGAAGATAATGCATTAATACAGCTTTTGCCAGACCCTCAAGTACGTATTCTCATTAATAGAGCTACAGATGCTTTGTATTAAGAGATGGTATTTTTTTCCGGTCTGAAATGTAGTGGAAATTGAATTTTCTGGATGTTATGATGAAACTGATATTTGGAAAGGAAAGTGATTTGTCTCCTCCGGGAACCCGGATCCCCTTGCATACTGGGCAAGTGCGCTAACTAATATACCAGAGACACACATTTCAATTCCTTAAAACACGCATTAGTAGCGTAGTATGTCTCGGATGTGGTTAGATCCCTTGTCCGGTATGCAAGGGGACCCGGGTTCAATTCCCGGAGGAGACAAATCACTTTTCTTTCCAAATATCAGTTTCGTAATAACATCCAGAAAATTCAATTTCTCTCTATACAGATGCTTTGTTCTGTGTTTTAAGGTTGGCAGAAAAGAAAAGACAACAAGCAAATTAGTGATTCAGTGAAGATAAGAGTCAGCTTGATCGCCATTCAAGAGGTTACTCTGTGTCACTTGTATACAGAAGTTATCGAATACTTCGACAACTCTCGAGAAACTTTTCCGGAAGACGAGGATTACAAATCTGCCTCTACGTTTTATAGGCGCTTGATAGACATTAATATATCACTGGCGAATTCGTCCCAAAAAAGCCTGGACCTTTCTGCCTATGAATTATCATTTCCATATCCAGGACAGTTTTCGTGTTTTCGTTCCTTCACTTCCTGTAAGTCAAAATACTGTATCACAACAGTTTTCTTTCAAACCGAGCACAACTCCAGTCTATCGGCATGGACAGTACTGAGAGAGTTTGTGTCGGAAGTATGCACGTGTACCTAACAGTCTGAGTGGATATGTAGTGTCCTGTGAGAATTTCATTGCCATTATACTACAAACTTATACGAGTTAAAAACAAACTTTACAACGCTACAAACTTTTCTCAGCTACCTCGTTAGGCATTTTGCCTGTTATGGCGTTGTATTTGTTTTTGAGTGATTTTCTAATAATGTTCCCTTTGTCTACTACTACTCACAAATGTTGAGACTTTTTCTCTTGTGCCTACAAACAATTTTCCAATAGAACTATTTCGCGACCCATTATTACTATTGGCAATATTTTTATCTGTTATGCTTTCCGACTTGTTTTATAGCGTTTCGGAAGTCAAGTGGATTGATAAACTTCTGGTTTGCTTTTAGAATGATTATCACGACGATCTTTGGCGTCCTGTTTTGAAGTGTTTCGATGCTTTATTTCGAAGTGTTTCTGCCGGGAAGTGTTTCTTCCACGCGTTCCATCAATACATGACAGAAGCCGTTATGTGCGAGTGTCTCTTTGGATTCCTCTCGTACTGGCTATTGTGAAATCGCAGTTGTGCATTTAATGTCGCTACTTCCCTCTTCAAAAATCTCTCCCTACGAGCAAAAGTAAAAGAAAATGCAGGGAAGAGTAGACTAGAGAGAGATTCCGTGATTGTGACGCCCAGCCTTAATATCGTGTCGTAATCACGGCTCGGGAGTTGAGGTGCCGTCTACAGTCCCTCGTGGCCAGTACGTGGACCCAAACAGCAAAAGGGGAGAGAGAGTCTCACGTTCTGTACACCAGCATCCAACATCACTGCCTCTCCACTGAGGGAATTTGTAAAGCGAGCGGCCATCTCCAGACCCGTAATTGGAGCAAATGGCCGCTGGCCGTTTCTTTTGCGTTTTTACCTTTTATTTTCTCTTCCGCTTTCCCAAGTATTTTTTTTTTCATCGTGTTCGTTTTTTGTTTTTGCCACATCCCTTGTGCTTCGCTGGCGATATCGTAGATGGGTGGGAGATGGAGATGTTTTCTTTTTCTTTCCTTCCTCCCATCTAGATACGGCTGCCGGGAGATTTCGAACCAGAGGGCCGTAATAGTGCTACTGCCAGTGCAGATCGAATGGCTCCGCCACTTTACAACCCGAGCTAACCCACTCCACTGATTGGAAACACAGCACCCAGCGCTACTTTATTTGGCACCAAAAGCACATTTTACGACCGATCCGTGTTGCTTGGACTCGCTGAGGTAGCAGTGATTGGAGAAACCACAGGATCACCTTTTGCTGTGTGTGTGTGTGTGTGTGTGTATCCTTCCTTTTTTCCATCCATCGCTCCATACTTACAATCGTTTTCTTTTTTTGGATTTACCTTTAGCCAGGAAGACACACGCAGTATTGACGTGTACAGTATGTATATAGTATATGTCCAGAGAGAGACAGAGAAAAATACAATGAGATGTAAGAGACAAAATGTAATTGTGTCTATCTGGATATTAAAGAAAACCTTAAAATAACTGAGATTTATATAACTTTACTCTGTCCATATCTGGCAGTTCCAAGTTGAATGATTATTCTTGGAAGTTTGATTCGGAAACCTTTCAGATACAAATACAAACACAAAGGCCACAACAGGCAAATTGCTTAATGAGGTGGTTGCAAAAAAGATACCCATAAAAATATGGATGGCAAATATAACTAAAATGCAGCAACCCAATTTAAAAGCATGTACCACGAAAGAAAAAACGAATGATTATAGTAATATAATCATTCATTTCTGTGTCAATAAAAAAAAAATTATGATTGTAATATCTAAAAGTATGGATAGCTTCTCGATTTATCCCACTATGTTTACCGTACTTCTTTTTAAACGTGGCAATTGTGTTAGAATTCACGACCCCCGAGGTAAGCTATTCCATTTATTAGCAACTCTATTAGAGAAAACCTTCCCGTGACAGTGCAACCTAGAGTTGCCCCTTACTGAACGATACTGGTGTTCCCTTGTCGAAGCGGTTGTGTGTGTGTCAACACGAGCACGCGTAGCTCTTCTCTGCACCTCTTCAACTAAGTCCTATGTCCTCTTCAACTATGTCCCTCTGTATGTATGATCACGAAAACCTTATGGTATACTGCAGTCCAAGACAGGCTAAACTTAAAATAAAGAAAGAACGACTTTAGGAGAACGCAAAGACACCTTTTTAAGAATGAAACCGAGCATTCTGTGTATTCACTCGGGGTTTGAAGCCGCTGGCTCTACAGTTAAGTCGGCGATGAGATCAAAATGCATTCAATGTTGGTCAGTCCTGATACAAAACATACATGCTTTAGGCGCAACGGGTCAAACGAGGAACTTCAATTCAAAGCTGACAGAGTAATTAAATATTAAAAATATATGTTTGGAACGACTAACATTTTACCTCAAACAGGATCATTTTCTAAAAGTTCTTATTGCTTTAACAGGTCCAATGCTAGACTGAAAAGTGTGAGGATTGAGGCCGCATTGGACTGCAAAATATTAGGGCCGTAGAAATGGGCTCAAAACCCACTAAAACACACTGATTAAGTACATTATTTTGCATTCAGTTGCTTCACAAAGTCATCCAGCATAAATTCTCACCTTTTTAATAAATTTATATATGAGCAGGGACACCTTAGGAAAGAGGTTCTCCAAATCAAGATTTTTAGAGGGCGTAATATTTTAAGAGAGATCTTCCAGAAAATGTATAGAAGAAAAACTAAACTAAAATTTTATCCCTAGCCTCTGGGCTTGTTATTTGTGCTATGGATGCATATATATTGATAAATACTGCATCAACGAGCCATTTCATTTGTTTGAAAACGTGTTGCGGGCCACTTAAGTGATTTGCAAATGTATCGCGGACCTCTTAAGTGATCTATAAATATGCCGCGGGTTGCTTTAGTGATCGGAGAATATGCCGCGGGCCAATTAAGTCCCGTGGAAGAGTGCTGTGGGCCGCTTGAGTGATCTGCAACTGTACCGTGGATAACTTGAGGGATGTAGAACACAGGCCGCTAAATTGCTCTGGAATCATGCCACATGTCAGCAATATGTAAATTTTCCGCGAGTCTCTTAAGTGATCTGGAAATATGTCACTTATTTAATTTTTGCAAAGTTTGGTTTGAGGCCACGGGCCACATCAGATGTCTGACCACTTTTGACCCGCGAGCCATAGGTTGGGCATATATGCTATAAATAATCAAAACATGCGGTAAACAAATTCTAACTCTGAAATGTATTTGGTATAAACGCAAAAATGTAGGATGTTAGCTTTATTAACTGAATGCCATCGTTCAGTTGCATGTGGAGAAAAATATTCGTGGTATTTCATTAAACCTAATTGCACTAACGGGAAAATTGATCAAATTTATGTCCTTCAATAAAATATTTCATTCCATTAGTTCCGATTCCCTAAAATGTTCAGAAAAAGTCATGTGATATAAATATTTCTGATCACATTCACGTGGAATCCATTGTAGGGCATAGGATGATGCATACTTGCTGTATATCCAGTGATTTGAGTCATTAGTAGCAGCAGCATGAATTATCAACTGTACTCTAGATATGTAGCTCTAGATGAGCTTGCCCCGCGATACTGTTTCCATGTTGCGAGCAATTAGCGTGAGGGGAAAAAAAAGGAGTATTTTTATTAGAAAAAAAATGTTTTAATAAACTCTTGTCTCCAGTGCCTAATTAGAGAGAAGTTCTTCCAAGAATTTTCTCGAAAGCATGGAAACTTTATGCTTTTGCTGGCTGCCGCATTTGCTCTTCTCCTCCAATCTTTTGTGAGCCCCGGCCGGCAACTCACTTTAGCTGTGCAGGATGCTTCGAACACTTCTTCGCTTTTAGACGCTGTAGCGAATTAGCGATTTCTTCAGCAACTCAAAGGGGCTAACGATGCCCCAAAGGCAAGACACGATTTTACAACATCTTCTTCTTTTCAACAGTCTTTCCACTGTCTAAAATGTGAATCACTAAATCAAGTCTAGCATTACGCAAGTATGCAAACATGTCGAATTCTCCCAAACTAAGAAACTTAATCTTTAGTTCAGTCAACGAGTCTTCTCTCTCTCTCCTTTTTTATATACAAAACTTTCTTTAAAACGAAATAATTTCTAATTATTTTTCCTAGAAACTTTAGTAAGTGCACCAAAATGACCTACAAATCTGTTTAGTACAAAGAAAAGAAATGGTTTTTGTTTTAAAAATGCTTCTGCAGAGTAAACGGAAATCCAAAGTCTACGAAAAATGCATGTGAGTCGGATTTATTTCCCACAATTTCCAATTGTGTACAAACACAATTTCTACAAGCTGACAGCGATGTTTTCAACCCAACAGATAATTAATTGTTTGTAGATTAATTAAGGCGCGTCCCTTAATTAAACTTTTTGTTATGTAGGAGGAGCTAAAAGCAATTTTTAACCCTTATAATTTTTTCTTTATTATTCACTAATGTGTACACACAAGCTCTAGTCTCGTGGCTATTTGGAAATCACTCGTAAAAATTATTCTTGCTTATTTACTGCGTATTAAATTGAATATAAATCTTTTCAACACATTGACTTTTGTCTCTGAAGACATAAATTTTATAATACGTAACTGTAGGTGTAACGTCGTCTAATTGCAGCTCTAATAATTCCCCGGATTATCCCGCATGCCGGGAAACAACGAGACGGTGCCGGGAAATTTGAGTCACAGATTCAAAAAGATTCTTAAATATCTGGTTAATATCAACTATAAGAATCGGTTAAATTAGCTGATTTGAAAAAC
This sequence comes from Pholcus phalangioides, assembly GCF_987345545.1. Taxonomy (NCBI): domain Eukaryota; kingdom Metazoa; phylum Arthropoda; class Arachnida; order Araneae; family Pholcidae; genus Pholcus; species Pholcus phalangioides. Next base: position 31,392,431 of record NW_028301600.1, on the reverse strand, counting down.
TTGCCTTTCTCTGCATTTTTGGATCTCTGCTTTATTCACTACGTTGGAGATAGCACGAATTTTGGGTATAATTTTGCTACCTCATATAAATCTAGATTTATTGCAAATGTTAGATACTAAGCATATTTGCGCGCGCGTTTTCAAAGATTAGATGAGTGGAAATACTAATAGACTGTAAAGTATTTTCTACTCTTTAATTATGTGGTTCAAATTTCAATTAGTAGAGCGAAAAATTAAAGAATTGCACCGCAATACAAAGTATTCTGTAATACAAAAGTGACAGTACATATTTCTTCAATCTCTGAACATCCCAAAAAATCTGCATAGTATCTGCATTTCATATTAGGACTCTACTATCGCTATATTGCAATTTACTGCCATTAATGAGATGGGTTGGAAATGAAGGCACTGTCTACTGGTGGTCGTCTCAAGTTCGTTAGGGAAAATATCTTATCTATATCCTCCCTCGCGGTTCGAACCCAGAACCGTGACAGCAACCTTCACTATAGTAGACGAGCATTTTGCCCCTCGGGCGCTTCATATTACAGCGGGCAATCATTAGGTTAGACCTATAAGTAAATGCTTAATTTTCATTATCGTAATCATTCCTGAATGAAACCTTTGCTACATTGAAAACTTATTTTATTAATTATTTTATTTCAATTCGTGTATCTATTCAGAAATTAATATAAATTGATACCGGTCTTCTGAATGTATCATATGAACCTAATTGAATCTCGCTTTTCCCGGCATGCTTGAAATCTTCCAAACTCCAACATTCAAATAGTTGGTGAAACTCCGATTTTTACAGTATGATGGTTAATGCAGGGGAATATAGTAATACATTAGTTCGTAAATGAGAGATTTGGAAAAAAAAACCCTTAAAAATGAAAACCTTAAATTCTTCTCCGCGTATTGTACCTTCAGAAAAAAAAAACCAACTTTTATGTTCTGTTCTAAATTTTACACCCATTTAGAGACCATTACAGGCATTTTTCGTCATCGCAATATTTTCTGAAGAATTATATAGCAGGTTTAGGGGCAAAAGCTTCTGGAAGAATTTCTGAGTTGAAGTGTCTTTTGGCTTGATGTGTAACTAGTGAATGGTTGTTTGGCAACGCGACGCTCGAGGCCAAGTCCAGAAGCATGTCGATGCCATCGAGGAGAGTGATCCCTGATTCCAAGGCTTATCTCGCTCGACGGATGTAGGACAAAAGCTGGTCGCAATTGTGAACCGCCATCGATTTATTGGCCAAGCTTACACTAGAATCGCTCGTTGGTTCCTTTGTTGAACAGGAAGTGGGAGAAACATATGCGATATCAAATCGATACATTTCCAAAGACTAAATATGATGTCGTTTTCACCCTTTCAAATCAGACGTATTCTTTAGTGTATCTACTGCGGTGAAACTCGAAAAGTATTCAATGCGAATCGAATACACTAAAACAATAAAATACTTAAATTTCATAACTATGAAGATGCTTGAATTATTCTAGATTTTAAAGTATCTGACACTGCGTGGAAAATGTTATTTTGGAAGAAAATATGAAGTTTTATTTTTTATGAAAGCCCCACATTTTTGTGATTCCGAAACAGGCCTTGTTTTGTTTATATGATGCTTAGAACCGAACTTACGTCCACTTTAGTGTTGTGTTTTTATATATAAGTAAATAAGTGAATAAAAAATTGAAATGCGTTTTTACGAAGAATGCTATTTTTGACACTTTATTTTAGTTTGATACATGATTGCTAAACATCTATTCATTGTATTATTATAAAATTTCAATATGATATGATATTTTACTGTACATTTTTAAAGTTATGAATCAAAATCTAAGGTCTATCGTATGCATTTGTCTGGTTACAGTGTTTTATACACGATATTTTTATAGAATGAAATTTCAAAAATTTCACAGGTACATTAGCAGATTTGAATGTAACTTATGTGTGTGTGCATACCATACAATCCTTTAAATTTTGGTTCGCATACATAACCTGCGTCATCACTATATACAGTGAAAATAACAAAACATTTCATTCACAGATTTTTTTGCAATCTTGTTTCGAATATTGGATGAATTTTGCTTAAAATTTGACATAAAAATGACCTTTCACAGAAAATGCTCTAGGTAGCCTAAAATTTGTTATTGGTTCCACCATTTTGGGACATCTTCTATCAAAACAATGTTATTGAAGTTCACCTCAGCACCGTTTTATAGAAAAGTGACAAGAATGTGGTAGTCGGATACCTTAATATAAGTTAGCCAGCACTATAACGTTGCAGTTAAGGTGACTAACTATCTTCAAATGACGAATTTTGTGAAAATTGTCGAAATATTTCCATTAATGTATTTGTGAGAGTCTTTTCACAAAACTCAGAACTATTTTATTCTTATGCATGCAAGGAATATAATAAAAGTTATATAGCTCAGTTAATTAATTCATCTGGACCAATAGTTTCAAAGGCAACAAATAATTTCACACGTGTTTTATGCAGATTCGTGTTTTTTGCTATTTTGTTGCACGCAAAACCTAATTTCTCAAAAAGTGTGTAAAGTACTTTAATGAAAATTTTTAATAGTGTTTCAGGTGATACAAGCTGTGAAGTGAACTAGGAGTTTGACTATATGCTCAGAATTTAATATTTTATAGCTAGTTGAATATAAAATATTGGACGTTTTTGTCAAAACTCATGTATTGTTTCACAAAACTGACATATTTCAGATAATATTTAATATACCTTAGAATTTCTGATTCATTGCATTATGATTATTTTATATCATAGCAACGTACTGTATCAAAATTAAATGAATATATGCGGTAGTTTTTAGTGTACAATGTCTAGCGTAAGTACAAAAATAAGCGATTTCGAGGACACCTCAAAAAGTTATCGAAATATCGCACAAATTTTACTGGATTCCTTTATTTATTCTGAATGTAAACTGATTATACTGATTTATACTGAAGTATGATTAAACCCACACATGTTTTGTAAAGAAAACTGCGATAAATTAAAAAACAAATTCCTTGAACGTAGTCAGTTGCCTTAACGTTAATTACTATTTGAATGCAGAAAAACATTTAAAAATTAGTTTCTATGATGATATTTAGAAAACATGATAGAAAAAAGTTCTTAGTTGTTATTCATTTCTTCATTATAACGGCGTCTGAATAATTGGATAGATTTTTGCGTCTTTTTTTCCCGCGAAATTTTATTTTTTAACATTTCTAGCTTCGGGAATGTTTTCCCGTGTTTTGTGTAAGAGAAGCACCATTCCATATTTATAATGGAAGATACATGGCAAAATTTCCATAATTAATAAAGAAAAGCTACAACGTTGCAGTTTTTAGCTTCTTCCCAGAAATCTGTTTTTGTAACTAATGGCCATGCATTAAGTGATCAATCGCGGTATGTCAGCAACCACTTAGAAATTATGATTTCTATTTTGAAATTTGGTTTCAATTTCAAAAGATTTTGTATAATTTTTTTCTAGTTTTTAATAAGTTTCAAAATTTCATGATAATTCCCTCTCTTTCTGTAGATAGTTCCAATGGTTCAAAAAGAACAAGGTTGATACATAAATATTGCAGGACATTGGAAAAATGGCATCTACTCAATTATCATCAGCAGATATATGAAGTTATCAATTACAAAATAATTCCAAAGTAAATAAAATGTCCCATAAAAAAGCGAATTCCCTTGTAAACCAAAATCAAGTTAGAAAAATTTAAAAATTGGGTTAAGAAATATAAATAATTCAAAAAAATATTAAATTATATGCTAATTAGTGTCCGAAAGTAATAAAAATTCTACAGTTTATTTTAAAATTCAAGTAAAATATGAAACATCACCCAAAAATGATTATCACAGGAAATATAAAAATTAAACATTTTATAAATTCAAATTCAAATTTTTATACATGCCTTAAATCAAAAATTTGCCGAAAAGTGAAATTTTTAGTTCCCGCAATTATACTAAACGAAATTTACCCCCGTAATAATCGAATAAAAATTCGCTGATGTATCAGCTATTTACATTCTTGATTATTGCATTCGGACAAATGCTAGTCTTAAAATTTTCAAGACAAATTTTAGTCTCAAAATCTTCAGGAAAAATTTTGGTTTAAAAATTTTCATGATCTCAGGAAGTAGCAAAAATCAATAATTTCTATCACTGATATCTCAGCGACTTTTAATTCAATTATTACGGGCGAATTTCTTTTGGTATAATACAGAAAGGCACAAATTTTTTACTAATTGACAATTTTCAGAGTTATTGGGGCTGTATTAAAATATTTTTTTTTTTGTATATTTCCTAATAAACAAACAGAATAAAATTCTCCTCTTTTTGTGAAAATTTTTCATAATTTACTTGAATTTTAACAGTACATCTTTTATTCCCCACGGGCACGTTCAGTGAAACACCGCGTATGTATACGCGTGTATAGCTTCTTCTTTCTTATGTAACTTCTACGAGACTTGGTTTCGTGACCGGTCAATGTAAATCATGCTTGTATAAGAATCAGCAATTCCATGGTCAACAATAGGTCTTTTTCTGTTCCTTCTAAATGTTCCCACGCAAACTGCCCTTGATCTCGTATTGGATTTAAACGATGTCTTTGAAAATAAAATGATAAAAAAAAACAAGAACAAAATCGTTTTTTTTTTTTGTTTCAATAGTGGACGACGGGCGGCCACTTATTTGGCCATCGGCTGAAGCTCATTGAGTGAGGCAATCGATGATCGGCAAACGAGGTGGAAAAAGTTTTCTTTCCCTTTATTTTTTCGTTTTTATGCGTTTTTTCTATTTATTTTTTGTTTTGTTGTACTTTTTCGTTGATTTGGTTTAGTTTATCTTGTTTATACATCGTCCAAGTCCTTCCACCGTTACCTCCTCGTCCGTTTGCCCGTGTCCGATCTTTTTCATGCCGCTTCTACTATTTTGGCCATTGCTTTTGCACTATCTTCTATCCTTTTCTCCCGAGAGGGTGAGGATTTTTGTTATTTTTTTTGTTTCGCCCCTTGACTCTTGTTATAGTCATCGCATCAAAGACCAGTGATTTATAAACTCTCTATGAGATATATCTGGTGAAGATATTCCACCGAAAGCTTAACTGATACCTTGCCTACCATTATTTCTTTCTTTTCATTGCTATATCGTATCGATGCAATATATTTTTCATATCCCTTTTATGAATATCCACAAATATATCCGGCCGTGAAAATCCCCGATTGCGTTTCCACTATGTGGTTCTTACAAAAAACGAGAATGAAATCACTTTTTTTTTCATTTTTTTGTTTGAATAGTGAACGATGGGGGATATTTTCTTACCGAAAATGAAAAAAAAACCACTTTGTTCATTAGTCTAATCTTACCTTACTTCTTGGTCAATTACTAATAAATTATATGATGTGAAACTCGGTTATAACGATCATACATGGACAACAATATTGGCAAAGCTTTTAGACTTTGTCACAAAAACAGTGTCTTCTCTTCAGCAAAAAAAAAAAAAGAAAGATGAATATAAATAAATTATTTAAAAATTTATTTTCTGACTGGATATTTCTCCAGAGCGGGATATTTTCATTTTTAAAATATAAATTTATCACAGGAAAAAATCATTAGACTACACCCGTAAGAGCAAAATATCCCTTCAGAAATGAATTTATTGAAGATATTTTTTCAGAACGTGCTATAACATTTATTCCCCCCCCCCCAAAATAAAAAGAAAATTATCTTGAATGTAAGTAGCTATATTTCTTTAATGTGACGAATCTTGATATTTAAATAGGAAACTGAGAAAGTTTTGCAGTTCGAGGAAACAGCTAGATAGAGAACGATAGCTTTATTTGGCGAAATCGCAGTCTAGATACAATAACGTTTTTACATGTGAGCAGTCATAATTTGTCATTAAAATTGAAAACACAAGATATCAGGTAGGAAAAAATTATAGCGCTATAACTTCTCGGGTTGAGCGAGCAGTGAGTTTAGCAGAAATGTCTATTGTCATAACAAATCGTTGCCTACACCAGGCCATCATTTTCAGATACAAATATAAATACAAATACCATAAAGAGGAACTGTAAAAACAGACATAGCCCAGGCTCTGCCCCATGGGGGATATAAGCACTGTAACCCGAAGGGTTGTGCCAAGCTGGGGAAAATACGAATACTCGTACAAAGGCGGAAAAAGTTATCTTTTGTCTTATTTTTTCGTTTTCATCTCTTTTTGTTTTGTTGTATTTTTTCCTTGATTTGGTTTAGTTCATTTTGTTAATATATCGTTTACGTCCTTCCGCCATTCCTTCTTGACCCGTTCGATCTTTTTCCATGCTGCTTCTACTATTTTGGCCATTACTATTGGACTATCTTCTATCCTTTTCTCCCGAAAGTGTGAGGATTTTTGTTGTTTTTGTTTCATCCCCTGACTCTTGTTGTAGTCATCGCATCAGAGACTAGCACTTTATAAATTTTCTATCAGGTATATCTGGGGAAGATATTCCACCGGAATCTCAACTCATACGTTGTCTACCATTGTTTTCTTTCGTTTCATTGTTATATCGTATCGATGTAAAATGTTTCATATCTCCTTTATGAATATATACATGTACAGCCGTGAAAATCCTCGGTTGCGTTTCCACTATGTGGTTCTTGCTGAAAATGGAAAAAAAGTTACTTTTTTCATTAGTCTAATTTTACCTTACTTTTTGGTGAATAACTACTAAATTATATGCTGTGGAACTCGGTTATAACGGTCTCTGATGGAGAACAGAGCTGGACAAATCGCAAAAAAATCTAGGCGACAGAACAATTTTTTAGGTGCCAAAAAAAATTTTACCCGAAGAAAAAGGTCCAAAATAATGCTTCTTTTGACTTTTGCAGGGCATAGTGTCCCTCTTTCATGTTGGCAGATATGCTGCTATAAATTCCAAATATTTTTGTGCTTCTCTCAGCCTTTCAATTTATGTAACTGCACAAAGAAAGTTTTAGGCGCCAATACCAATTTTTTAGTCGACACGATGATCTGGTGCCTGATATTTGTCGGAACCTGACGGAGAACAATATTGGCAATGCATTTAACGTGAACAAAATGCAACGCGTCTTCGGATATAAAACATTTTTCAAGCAGTTTTGCTTTTGCTTTGTGATTTCTTTTCAAAAGAAATTAGCGAATTGTGAGCTCAGCGCATTGATAAAATGTTTGTCTGCCTCAACAATTAATATTTACAGCGATTGAAACAGAATTCGCTGTATATGCCTGTCGATTTTCGTTCAATTTCCGTCCGTATTGTACGAGGGTCGTTTAATAAGTAAGGTATAAAAACGGTGTTCACCTTTCTTTTTTTTTGAAAAAAATCCATTTTATTTTTCAACATAGTCTTCGAACTCCACAGACTTTTGTAATGATGTTCAAATTTTTTTTTCCTCCGTCAAGAAATTAAATTTTTTCTACCTCTTCAAAAAAAGGCATAAAGGCATTTACAGTTGCATCGGACTCTCCGTTTGATGAACAATTTTTTTCCACCAAGCAAAAATTTCAATATTGGGAGCAGTAAATAGCAGCGGGTGGAGGTAAATCCGTACAATTTGATGGATGAGAGATTGGTGCGAAGCCTAATTCATGTAATTCGGCCATTAGCTTGGTGTGATAGGGTTTTATTTTTGTGAGTCAATATTTGCCGTTTCATCTGCTGCTGCTATTTCAAATTTCTATGAAGTATGGCATAATGCTCTTCGATTATTGTCAGACAATTTTGGGAAATTGTCTATATAGGCAATGCTTGAAAATCACAAAATATACGGCTATCACTTTTCCAGCAAACGAAACAGCTTTTCCTGGTTTGGTGCCGATTCATCACGCTCCATCCTCTGCTCGGACTGTTGTCTTGATTCCAGTGTACAGTAGTGAATCCATGTTTCATCCTTTGTCAAAAATCGATGCCGAAAGTCTTCGGGTTTCTAAGTCAATATCGAAAAATTTTCTTGTAAAACGTCTTTTGCATTCGCTTTTGATCAATTGTCAGCAATCGCGGCACTCGTCTTTCACAAAACTTTTTTATTTCCAATGTAAGCTTATCTTTAGACTTTATCTTTTGTTTGAAGGAACTGCTAGAATTCCCATCAGGTCCTACTTTAAGGAATATTCGTATGTCATGGTCAAAAGTTCCTGTGGTTTGTATCAACAATTCAGAGTGACGAATGCTTCATTTATGTCTGCATTATTCACAAATTAGGATAAAATCACTTAATGAAAGCATCTGATGGAGTATTTCATATCAGTAACCTGAACTTTGGTTTAAATAACATCTTGGTTATAACGACAAAATTTGGTGGTCTCTTTAATGTCGTTATAACATTGCTTGACTGTATCTATATTTGAAACAACGAGCACATCTATCTACATACAGTTGTAACACAAAATAGAGACAGTTACAAGAGGCGTAGATTCTTATTCCAGTCAACAGGTTTATTAGAGTTGAATGAGAGTCAAAAAAACATTTTCTGCAGTCCTTGTCACCTCTTCATTTGATCACACCCAATAAATAACCTCAGAAATCAACTCGACGAAGTTTTTGATAACGATATCAAGATCATAAGATTTTTATCTTGCTCTCACAAACAATTATTTAGTGTCAGAATATTCGGACCTTTCGATCGTATTTAAAACAAATATGAATAACTCACATAAGAGACATTTCTTACATAGAAGAAGGTTTCAGATCCAAATAATTCAAACAGTCATTAGAAAAGATGGAAGTTAAAGTTAAGGAGAAAGATAGAGACTTGAAAAGAGAAATTTTTTTTCTTTTAAAGTACAGACGAATGAGAAATTTCACTTGAAACTGTTCAAGGAAACTAAACCGATTAGGAAAAAAAAGGAAGGATTGAAAAAAAGCTGTTTAATCCAGTTTCAGGATTGAGAGAAAAAAAACGTTTTTATATATATATTAGAAATGTAGAAGACAAGTAGCTGCAGAGTGGTGAAAGCAATCTTGGAAAAGAAAAGGAGGACTGAGTAAAAAAAAACGTCGGACTAAAATTCGAAAGAAAAATAAAGGGAGGGAATAGGTGAATGAAAGACACGGACGTGGCTGCTGCTGCTAGTGGCTCATGGGACCAGATCCCCCGTTATAAAAGTAGGGAACTGAGCTGCGACCAACTGAGAGCTAGCAGATCGAGCGCATTCAATCGAAATGCCGATAAGTGGCGGTGCCCCGAACTTCGGCATCGTTGAGAATAAGGAACGCCATGGAAAGAGAGAGACAGAGACATATAAGAGAGAGACACATACACACACGCACACACAATGCAACTTCGGCTGTCACTTTGGGCTTCGACTTGGACCGTCTAATTAGGCGATGTTTACTGGCAATGGATAAAGGCGGGTAAGAAGAAGAAGAAGCTACCGGAGGGCCCCGTGCTTGCCATCGTACTCGGTGGGCATTAAAGAGGCCCCACAGCCGACTCAAGACACGAGAATCCCATTTTCTGACTCCCCTCAGAACCACCCATCTTCATGACTGTTAATGCGCCCTGACGCTCCTCCATAAGGGAGGGAGGGAGGACGCACCACCACCACCACCGCTCTTAAACCCACGCTCTACCTTATACATATCCTTTTTGAAGCGGGACTCGACGGCCGGACGGACAAGCAAGGTAGGTATAGTAGTGTAGTAGCACAGCAGCAACAACGTTGTCTGTATCTAAGGCTAATGACGTTCAGGGAACTCGTTCCAAAATGCCAAACGAAAATCAAAGTTCCCGATCTTTTCACACTCTCTTTTTCCCCTCCATCACCGAACCTTAATTTGCAAAAACTCTTTCTTTGTTTGGCGAATATCTAAATCCAATAAAGGTCCTCGTTGTTGTTGCTTCTGTTTCTGAGCTCTTTCTATACTTTGTCACAAAAACGGTGTCTTCTCTTCAGCAAAAAAAAAAAAAAGTGAGTAAATAAATTATTTGGGAATTTATTTTCTGGCTTTTTGGATATTTCTCTAGAGCGGGATATTTTCATTTTTAAAAGATAATTTATCACAGGAAAAAATCATTAGACTATACTCGTAAGAGCAAAATATTTCTTGAGAAATGAATTTATTGAAGATATTTTCAGAACGTGTTATGACATTTATCCCAAAAAAACAAAAAAAAGCTATCTTCTTTAATGTGACGGGACGAAATTTTGGTATTTACATAGAAAACTGAGAAAGTTTTACAGTTCAGGGGAGGAAACAGCTAGATCGAGAGAATGATAGCTTTATTTGGCGAAACTTCAGCTTTCTGTAGTCTAAATACAAGAACGTTTTTAGATGTCAGCAGTTATACTTTGTCATTAAAATTGAAAACACAAGATGTGTTAGGAAGGAAAAAAATATAGTGTCAAAACTTCTCGGGTGGACTGAGCATTGAATTTAACAGAAATGTCTCTTGTCATAACAAATCGTTGACAAACATTTTCAGATACAAATATATATGCAACAATGCCACAAATGCCACAACAGGCAAAATGCCCTGCTGGATGAAAAAAAGATACCCATAAAAAAATATGGATCTCAAATACAGTAGACTCTGGACGATCCGGTCTAATGTGGTGGATGGGCAGGCCGGTTAACTAAAAAGCCGGATAGGCCAGAGTTCTATAAATGCTCTCACTTCCTACCCCACACACCCGCCCCCCCCAGAATTAAAAACATTCTTTTTATACCAAAACTCGCTCTTACTCATATTTTCTAATCTCTAAGTACAGATCAGCACGCCCTATTTTATAAGTGTTTGTTATATACTGTACTGTGCATAATAGCGTAAGCAGAACTTTCTTGGGGGAGGGGTTCAATTTCTTTATTGTTTCCCTGTGTATTTCGTTTTTTACTGCAAAAATACACCATAATCTCAGCTCTAATTCTCTCCCCCCTCCCCACTTACCCTGGCGTACGCCTATGGTATTTTTCACGTTTTAAAAATTTATTACAGGAAAAGGAAGTCAAAGAATAAAAATATTGTACACATTTTAGGATAAATTTGATAATGTCTAACTTAATTGCAAGGAATATAAAATCTCATGTTAACTGTACAGTATGAATACGTAAACTTTTAATATGAACAGAATACTAATGTATACTTGCAAAAAATATTCAAATTTATTATACTGGTCATGATAAATGATTACACAAAATGATGTAACACTTGTAACGCCTTGGCAAAGTAAATTATTCCTCATTTTATCACGAAGCATTATTATTATTTAACTAAGCCTGAGAGTCGCGAGGCGGATAGTCGAGAATCTATCTGTATGTCTAAATTTCTAAAGTACATCAACCCAAAAATACCAATAATCACGAAAAAATAATTATGATAAAATACACTATGTCCCAAAAGTTTACAGACTTTTGTTTTTTCGGTATAACTTTTGTAGCACGCGGTGTAAAGAAATACAATTTTTTTACAGAAAAGGGAAAAGCATTTTTTCCAATAATATAAAGAGCATTTTTCATAAATTAACAAAAATTGTATTGATAGAAATTGCGTGTCCCAAGCGTTTATGCAAACTGTTCAATACAAGAGCGTGTAAATTTGAAACTCGTAATCGTAACGTGAGGCTTGAAACCTATACATGCAGTAAGACGGAATAAGGTGCAAGAGAATCTTTTATTTGCTAGAGACTACAAAAGTGACGTAGGTTTCTGTGGTCGAAATTAACAAAATTTTGAAATTGAAGTTGCAAAGTAAGCCTATTGAATATTTTTCAAAGGCTTTAAATCGTTGCAGAAGCATAATTTATCATGTTTTAGCCAGAACGATACCTTATCGTCCAAACTCACGTTCTAGGAAAACCTCGATATACGACTTCACACGATGATAGTTTGATAAAAAGAATGTATCTTCCCATGCGATGTTTGTTTGTGAAATTTTTCTTGCCTCTGGTTGAATATATAGCCAAAGTTATCGTCATTGAGAATTATTGTTAAAGCTTTAAAAAGAATTAAAAAAAACCAGGTTTTATGGTTCATATGGAAAATGTTCCGTTAACTAGCCCTCTCAAAGCCACACATTCAAACACACAACACACGACATTTCGAGATGCTAGAGTGAGCTCAAAACTACGTAGCTAATGGAGAGAAACGGATGTGAATGACGAAAAGAAATGTAATTTAGATGTCCCGATGCACATATACAAGGTATTGTCACCATCTGAGGGGAAAAGCTACGTTCGTACGTCAGCAAACATCAGGGTCTATCTAACATCTTATCTAAGTATGTATAGCTTCTCGGTTTATCCCAACATAAAAATATCGGGGTTTTTTAATGTTACACGAATGCCAGATAGATAAATTTAATTGGGAGATAATAAATTTTCCTGAATCGTTATTTCAAACACATTTTTTCGTCTGTAAAACTTGAACATTGCCATGTTTTGAGCGTTCACTTGAGCGACGGTAGAGAGAGTGATATGTGACACCTTCCCACCTAAGAGCCATTTGCTGAAGTTAAGGGGAGGCTACTAATGCCTCTACTTTAGCGCCTCATGCCACAGTGCGTTAAATAAGGACGGCAGAGTCATGTCGTGTATATGGTAGTGTATATGGTAGCGCACACTTGCCTAGTTTGCAAGAAGACTGGAGTTTGATTCCAGTCGGAGACCAGATGACTTATTTCCAAGTTCACCTTGACATAATACACAGAAAAGGTCTATTTCCACGATGTATCGGGCTAAGAAAAAGCCATCTCCCTGTCCCAAGAGATAAAAAGTTATGAAATTATGTGAATATGTATATAATGATCTTGATACTCTCATAATCAAGCATATTTAGTTGATCATCAAAGTTTGTTGTTAGTCACTTTAATTAAAGCGATTCCGTTCAGCGAATAAAACTCTCATATCGATGATTCTAATTGGAAAAGTAAGCGACTATATTTCTCTCTTCTTAATATTTTGAAAATGTTTGGATAAAAGCCATCAGTTGTATCCTACATAAGTCTTATCTCCGAAATACGTAAATGAGAAAGCAAGTGAGGAAAATTGGAAAAATATTCACCTCCTTTTGAAATGCGCGTATGTGTATGTGAGTACACATATTCTAAGACTTGAGTCGTGCAAGTCTCTTTTGCTGGCTGCTCCTCAAATCTTCTAGGTCTTTATTGTTCGGCATTTCTCGAAGAACAAGAAGAAGCCTTCGGTTGGTGGCAGCGGCGATGATGACGACGATGATGATGATGATGATGATGGCAGCAGCAAGTGCAGAGGAAGCAAGACGGCACTTAATTCCCATTCCGCCTTGAAACTAATTTTCCACTTGGCTAATCAATGAATTAGCAGGTACCGAGATATGGGCCTCGCGATGATATTGGCTGTGTTTCCTTCGCTTTTCCTCCCATTAACTGAGACTAAATGAGTGGTGGTAGACGACCGACGTAATACGAGCTCATAACAACAATCGCTCGATGACCGGAGATCTATCTCTCACTGTGTTTCTCAGGTGGATCGCGAAAAACCCGAATTCTTTAAAATGAATCTTGCTCATTTTTCGTTCAATACTATTCTTAAGATATAATGCAATAAAATATTTAGCCTTTTTTTTAATTTATAATAATTTGTATATTTTTTTTAAGCAAACAATATAATGTATCGAAAAACGAATGAATTTTCCAATGACTGAAATACTAAACGAAACTTAAGTTACAAGATATGCAGGAAACTGGTTGTTATGTTGGATGATGATTAGAAAAATTCGTATTTGCCTCTACTGGAGCTCAAAGCGCTGACCTGTCGTCGTGTGATCAAGTGAGTTACCACTACGCTATAGAGGCAATGCCTGATTTCTTCCTTAGTGCGAATATATGAAACTGAAGTTCCTGAATTCAAGTTTTTGTTCTTCTTGTATGAATTTAGTTTTAATGGGTTGGAATTTGTGCGTTGTTGGTGTTCTGGTTATTTAATTTTCAAACAATGTTTCCACAACAGCGGTCACCTAAATTTCGTGAAATTTTATGACCAGCAGGTTGAATCTCTAAAGGGTCAATGATCATTACCAAAAGTATTATAGTATTAAAGTTACTATACATCTGATATTCTTTTCCAGAAATTTGCTTTATCACCATGAATATGGGTGCGATTGTTCATTGTAATGTTGTTCAACTACAGGTATGATCGTCGTTTATCATAAAATGACATTGGTGGAATTTCCAAAGGGTGTGCCCCCAAAATTGAATATGATAACCAACAATGGAAATCGGATAATAATACAGTTTTGCGAAGGTTTTAACAACTGGATGTTGCGAAGATATATTTTGGAAAGAGAGAAAATTTCACCCGGAAAGTGAAAGGACGTGGGTTCGATTCTCCGCAGGGGCAGTTGAGTTTTCTCTCTTTCCAAAATATATCTTCGCAACATCCAGTTGTTAAAACCTTCGTATGATAGCGGAGAGTGACGTCATCCTTGTATAAGTCGCCATCTGGTGGCAGCGTCAGCAGTTGTGAGCTTGGCCTGAGTCTGGTCCGACCGTCCATGTACGGTCCCTTTCAGTGTACACGAGCTCCAAGGAAAGATTGAGAGATTCGGTGCCTCTGTAGTCTAGTGGTCTAGGGCGTTCACTCGGAACGTGAAAGGACGTGGGTTCGATTCCCCGCAGGGGCAGTTGAATTTTTCTCTTTTTCCAAAATCCAAAATATATCTTCGCAACATCCAGTTGTTAAACCCTTCGTATGATAGCGGAGAGTGACGTCATCCTTGAATACAGTTTTGGTTTACCATAGGATCTCGAAAATTACTCCAGATGTAGCACGGGTTAAGAAACTACTGATCTAATCTATTACTATGGGTTTAACGCGTGGTATTCGGCAACAAAGCCGATATACAGCGTAAAAACTTGGGAACTAGAAACATACTAAGGGCCATGTATGTACCGAGGTACAAAATTTGATTTTTTATAAGGTTCCTCTGTTCTTAACTTCCTATTGGAAAGTTGTTGCCCTCTTTCTCTTGAGCCCAAGAAAAAAAAATTCCACGTTTCTATTCGTTCAGATATTTGAATTTAAAAATTGCAGGAAATGAGGGAAATAGCCACATAAACTAACGGACTAGCTCTGCGCTTCATGTGCCGTTCTCTCCCTCATTTTCAACAATTTTCGGATTACACACAATATTCCAGCGAATATTCACTCAAACACGTTGATTTTTTTTTTTTTTTTTTTTTTTTGCCGAGCTCAATGTTGATAGGACGACAACTTTTTTATTGGAAGTAAGAGTACAAGAGGACCATATAAAAATTATATTTCGTATCGCTATGCGGTCCTCAGACACATCTAATGACTATAAATGACACTAAGATGGGTACGTTATCTAAATACTTTTCATAGTTAAAAGTATGTTTCTATGGCCAACGATTTAATAGTTATTTCAGGGAAAACGGACATATACGAACACCCTGTATACACAATACCGATTAATAATAAATAATAATAATAAAAATAATTAAAGCTTTCTAAAATTCATAATATACAAAAAAAGGGTAAATTACAAAGTAGTCAAAACATTTTTTAAATACATCATACTGAAAAAACTTTTGGGTATCAATTTTTAAGGATATATAAATGCAAAAATTATATATATATATATATACATTATTTAAAAAAATTGATATACTGTATATATATTTTTTTTTTAATGTTGTAATTGCAAAATATAGTAATAGAATCATATTCATTGTTTAAGTCTAATGTAATTTTCCGCAAGTGAAATAATTTAAGAATAAATATTATCTTAAAAACCGTGGGTTTTTCCCGCAACTCTCCAAAGGGGTTTATTTGGAGATGGTGATGCGTAGATTATAGTGTTGGTAACTGGTTGTTGAAAATAGCACGCGATAATCAACTCACGTAAGGTTTTCGAAAGGAAAAATGGATCTATACTTCACGTGATAGTTTCGCCAGGAAGAGAAAATTTCCGCAATTTAATAACTTTTTCTTTGAGTGAGAGTGTGTGTGAGAACAACTCCTTTCACTCCTCCCTTAAAAGGGGGTCCCTCTTTTATTCATTTCTTATCTTAAGTGGAAACGGGACGTAATGGAAAGAAGAAGGAGACGGACACATCATATGCAGATAGTTCTTGGTTGCTTTCTTTTCCGGGGGTCTATTAGTATTTCTTTTCGGAATTCTAGAATAATTATGATATTTGGCGGCCGAGTCCTTTTCTCGCATATACTTATCGGAGCTACAGCGTACAAGGTACTAGCTCGCTCGCACACATACGAACGCACAAACGCACACATATATATATATATAACACACAAACAAAGAAAACTGCGATTGCAGCAGCTGAACAATAATTAAAGAAGCACCCAATTCGTTTCCCGGCGGCGACCGACCCGCCCTGATTATAGGCTTGTTAGCGTTCAGCGCGGACGGCAAACGAGAGGTGAGCTCCACCTTTTCTCTTCTCTAGTCGAAGCAATGGGCCCTTCACGTGGCCCACTCGCATAAAACTCCACTTGATTGTAATCCAATTTGCGGCAAAGACATGTCCCGAGGCCAATCTTCCGAGTTTTGGCATTTCGAACCGGGATGACTCGCTCCCAGCGGATTCCCACTATTGCTCCAGACCGGAGTAGATAGAGTGCGCTTACTTGCTTGTGAGCGTGTGTGTGTGTGGTGTGTGTATGAGAGCATTGTGTGTATGCATGTATGTAGGCAGTCTTTTGCTTCAAAAGGGTTCGTTTTTCTTATACCTTTCTCTTTTTCATATGTATACAACATCTTATCCCGTCTATTTCGGTCTCTTTCATGAGGTAGTTGTCTTCTGTCTGACTGTCTTGTTAAGTCATCCGGGTGTTATTCCTTTCTTATTCTTGCGATGGTGATGGTTACGATCTTTTGTATAGAAAGCTAAATGATCGCGAAAATTTTTGCAACTTACGATAATCTTTGTGGTATCGTATCACGATTGTCACGATGTTTTCTAGTCTTCGCTAATTGGCATCCTCATTTCAGAGACGAAAACATCATCTGCCCATAAGGCAGATTAGAAGTTCAAAAGAACGACATTGATGATATCCAGCAACAAAGTAACAATGAATACCTAAGAGAGGATTTTCCTCCTTTTAATATATTCATCACAAAGAAATTGTGCATTTATTTGTTTTCTATTCGTATTGATAAAAATTAATCATGTCCGTGCATTGAGCACATTGCTATATCGGATTTTAAATGTCAAGGAGATTTACGTCGTTTTTGAATAATCAAAAATTATCTCAAATGAGGTAAATTTTTGAAAAATAAAGGATTTAATTTCCAGGATATAATAGACATTGATTATTTTGACACTTTATACCTTAAGGGAACCCAGGATTAGAAATTATTAATATAATTATAGTGTGAAATTTTTGGTTTCACGAGGATAAAAGATTTGCTTAGAAAAGCAGATTTACATATTTTAATTAGTATAAATGAAATCCTTCATGAAATAGAGGAGAATATTATTCAAACTTCGTTTCCTTAGTCAGTTCTTACTGCAAAATTTCACTAATTTTATTTTTTGTATCAGTGTACCGTATGAAACATCATATGGAATTCAAATTACCTTCCTGCTCTACAATAACCATGAGATGTTGATTTTTAGAAAGAGCTAAAATGTTCCAAAATACAACATTGGTATTTTACCTTGAAACAAGGTAAAATTGCATAAAATCTACATAACAAAGAGAAAGAATGTTTTTAAATTTATAGTTTTCTCAGTTCTTCAACGGGATGGATAGGATGGACCATGAATTATTAATACACCGTCAATCAACTTCTTCGACAAGGGGACATCAGTATCGTGTAGTAAGGGACAATTCCAGGTTGTGGTGTCGCAGGGAATTTTTCCTCTATTAGGGTTGTTAATAAATGAATTAGAATTCATGACCCCCGGGATCATGAATTCTAACACAACTGACACGTTTAAAACGAAATACGATAAACATGTTGAGGTAAATCGAGCCGCTATCCATATTTAGAATAAGACAATCAAAGATTTTTTATGGGCATTATATCATATTTTACTATGTATACAGTTTTTATAGTTTTTAGAAATATATGACATCCATATTTATTATGGACATCTTTTTCTCAGCCACCTTGTTAAGCGTTTTTGTTGCTGTGGCCTTGTATTTGTATTTTTATTTGTAAAGTATCATTATATTTATTTCGACGGAATGTCTGTAATTTGATCTAACAAGTGTTATTATACCCGGGAATTTTATTGACAGCTTAATTTGAATAGAAAATTCTAGGTTGTGGTGTCGCAGGAAGTTTTTCTCTAATACGATTGTTAATAAATGGAATAGCTCGCCTTCGAGGGTCGTGAATCCTGACACAATTGATACGTTTAAAAAGAAATACGATAGACATGGTGGGATAAATCGAGAAGCTGTCCATACTGACATAAGACACCTATAATCTTTTTTATAGGCAGTATATTATGTGGTATGTGTTATTAGTTTTTTTCCTTCAAGATATACGCTTCTATATTGGGTTACTGTATTTTGGTTATATTTGAGATCCATATTTTTTATAGGCATCTTTTTTCAGCCGCTTCGTTGGGCAATTTGACTGTTGTGGCCTTTGTATTTGTATTTAATGCTAGGTGATTGCGTTGGAGATACAACATCCATGGTGTCAGCATGGAAAATTCGTAAGGTAAAACTTTTTTTGGATGCATCCCACATTGTGAACGTTATATTTATCGAACAAATTTGACTAGGAAGTGATCAAATGCGGATGAAAGGGGAAAAATTGCTACAGTCAGAGTTTTTGTAGAAGTATAGAACTAAAATTTGAAATGTAAAATTTATATTAAAAGCCAAAGAAGAAGAAGAAAGCTTGGTAAATGTTGAGTATTCCAAGACAAGACCAGAATTACACTATAAAAGTATCATGGAAATTCTTTTATAAAAATCTTGAAAAATGCAATCAATGAGCGTATCGGTTACATTCGAGCAAATTTAATAATACTAATAATCCAATAGTCTTATTGCCTGGTTTTTTTTTTCAACGCCGGCCTAAACAAGGAAAATTTCAAGTTTTACACTGTTTCAAGGTACACGATATTTTCCACTACTTGAGAATGATACTAATGGTTTTATTTACAGTGCTTTGTATGATTTATCAGGTGACTGCATAGAGTTCCCATGGCAAAAAATGTACGATCACTATTTTGAAAAATATGTTGGCTCGAAATATGTAAATGAAGTAAAGTTTGCGTAGGAGCAGGGCAAAACCAGACAATGCCTAAAAAATGATTGGAACAGGGTTTTCATCATTATTACTTTTTCTGAAACACTAATTGAATCACTAAGAGATAGCTTTCAGAACATATCTTTCTCCGATGATCTCATAAAAGCTGATAATTTCCATGTCGGAAGACATAGTTCCTCAAAAGAAAATTTCAGGATTGTATATCTATGTTCAAAATGCGGTGAGCTTTCTTCGAAAAAAATAAACGGATATTGGTGTTTTTTGAATCAGCCTCGGAGTCATCAAACACCTGGAATCTCAAGGAGAGGTGACAGAAACACAATGTATTTACCAAGAATAATTGTCGTGCGCCCCGAAATAACCGAATTCATTGTGAACAAAGTACGGGGGAGAGAGTTCATTACTTCCCTTGTGTTTGTATATGATCGAACACTTTTTGCCAAGGGTATTAATTTATGCAATCACCTGATAAATCATACCAAGAACTGTGAATAAAGTTATTACAGTATCATTCTTAAATGGTGGAACATCCTGTACCCTGGAACCTCTTTCATCCCCATTGGACACCTGGTCAAATTTGTTGGAGAAATATAAAGTTCGCAATGTGGGGGCTGCGTTCAACAAAAACTTTTACCAAGAGAATTTCCTTAGGAGCAGAGAGAGAGGTGAGAAAGTATTATGTTACCCATCAGTGCCATGCCTTGTAAATGCTAACACCACGGATGCTTGTATCTCCAATGCAATCACCTAGCATCAAAGTAATTGACACAACTAAAGATGTGAAAACATTTTGTTTTCCCGGACGTTTTTTCCCGGGTGTCGCCAGTTCGTGAACCGATTTGCAAGGTCACATTGAAATACATTTATGACTTTTTTCTACATTTATGACTTTTTTCTACATTTATGACTTTTTTCTACATTTATGACTTTTTTCTACATTTATGACTTTTTTCATTTATTCCGAGTTTAGAATGATTGATTTTAGCAAAAAGTTTCGCTGAGGGAAACAAGAATTATTTTTAATATTTTTTTTGGTGTTTTTATTAAAAGTTCCATTAGTAATGTGTTTGTACATGACCATCGAACACTTTTTTCCATGGGTAGTGTAATTACTGATACTGAATCGTAGTGTAATTAGTAGGGTAGTGTAATTACTGTTCATTAAACTTGCAATATTGAGAAGAAACACAGCAAAAACAAGGATACAGTTTTGTTAAAATAAAGTGCCCACTCGCAAGATCCCAATCAAGACAAAAAGCTCAAACAAGACTCAGTTGTAAGGTCATGTATTTCTAATCTCTTGCACTCCGAAAATTTCAATTAGAATGCAGTCATGTTAAAACTATTTCTGGTGTTTCAAGGTTTACTATGCTCAAGGTATAACAGTTTCCCTTATCACTTTTCGTTGCATCAAATTTAATCCGAACGATTTACGCAGTTTGATGAACCAAAGAATAAAATAATAATAACACCGTAATAAGACTGCGAGCCATTCACGCTTTACCGCAATGACTTGCTCTTGGCACGACACGTTTCATCATTGTTACCATTACCTGAATGTTGAGAAGCTTTGTATGAATAGGAAATGGGTGCGGCACTTACAGACTGTTTATTCAAGAACAAAACGGAAGTTTCTCTCTTTCCCTCATTTCCTGCTGGAAAATACTTGTCAAAACCATAAACTCGTCTTGCTTTACATCTAACACAATAAGTTTGGAGATAAAATTCGCAATAAAAGCGGATAAGAAGCTTGTTTTTTCAGGTACAGCGGAACCTCGTTTATACGTCGCTCAGTTATACAACTTTCACATTTATACGACTTTTGGCTTCAGTCACAGTTGGTTCCTACAGTGCACTTTAATGTTAAAATAATTCATTTATTTGACGCAAAACCTCAATTATTTGACGTTTTCCCTTCGATTCAAACTCCAAATCTTCTTAAAAAACGTCATTTATATCCATCAGATGAGCGCAATTTCTGCAGGTAGTGGAAACACGTTCATGAAACTGCTCTTCTTGCATATTATCACCGCAAAAGTC
This sequence comes from Pholcus phalangioides, assembly GCF_987345545.1. NCBI lineage: Eukaryota > Metazoa > Arthropoda > Arachnida > Araneae > Pholcidae > Pholcus > Pholcus phalangioides. The sequence goes on along the minus strand of NW_028301600.1, from coordinate 31,371,163 downwards.
ATAAATTTTAAGATGATTGCTGACATATACGAAAATAGCCATTACGCTGGCTGATGACCGTCTAGAGTGAACACTTGATTGATATGTTAATTAAGGAAACATATTTTCTGGATATTATGACGAGGTGAAGTCATCTGGTCTCCGCCGGGATTCGAACCCAGGCCCTCTTGAAAACCGGGCAAGAGGTTATTGTTTATTGCTTGTTTCTGAGAATACGCAGACGCGGCGGGTCTCTTAGAAACGGGTTATAGCCTAACCGTTTGAATGACGGCCATACGTCCTTTCAGAATTAATTTTCCCAACGTTTTCAGCGTTATCGATAGTAGATGGCTAAGTCCATTGTAAGCATTTGAAGGGTACAGGTCTGCCAATGAGAGATGTATATACAGTACGCACATACAGTATCTTTAGATCATTTCCAGTACTTTTGCCATTTTCTTTCGTTGTGGTGCTTTGCTTGCTGGCTATGTGAAATCCGCCATTCGTAATGTCCAGAAAACGAAAGGCGCTTTCTCTAAAACATAAACTAGAAATTTTGGAAGATTTTGACAAGAATTTTAGAATTAATGATGAAAGTTTATCTTGCAAAACAATAGTCAACTCTGTGTCAACTTTGAAAACGATTATGAAGCAGAGAAGTAAATTCAAAAACTAAGCTACTGGTTGCACGTCATCTGCTGCCAAAAAGTTGAGAATGCAAAATGAGAAATTTTTCTAAGCATATAGGTAATGTTCTGCTAATTTTATTTCCCTATGCTATCTGAGATACAATGTTAAATTTGAATATTTTTGTTTCTGTTTTTTTCACCTCAAGTACAATTGAAGTGTTTTTTTTAGAATTGGAGATGCAATCAAAAACATATTGAGTTTTATAATATTTTGTATGTCTGTTGGGAGGGAGGGAGGGTCATTTTTTCAAAGAAGTCTCAATTGTGCGACTTGCGCATTGATGCGATGTTTTTTACTCGCTCTTGAACATCGTATATATAAACGAGATTCCATTTCTACTTTATTTGGACAAAAAAAAAGTGTGTACACGAGGGAACGAAACGTGTTGGCGGCAAAAACTGATGACGGGGTGGATTTCTGTGAATTTTTCATTATATCACTTGTCTTGTTCCAGTAATTTTGAGAATTTTATTTGAATGCCTACTTTTTTTTATGTAATGTTTTTTTTAGATCATGTCGGCTCTCGACGGAAGAATTCTGTATGTGTTTGGGAATAACGTTCGTCGGAATTCTTGAGCAATACTTTTACTCGCGATTGTTATCATAATATCAGCTTATTTTTGCGATCAAATTGCAGATTATTAATTGCAGTGCTGAAAGTCATGGGACACCTCTTAATATTGCTGCACTTCGCCGGGTAAAAGAAGGTCCCACACGATATTAAGAGGTATCCCATGACTTAGGCACTTCAAAGAATTTCATGTGTGAACCTAAATTCTTAATATTTTTCTGTTATTAAAATTAAGCGTTAAAGTTTCACGCAACTTGACTAAGTTGCAATATTCATATATTATAGTTGTTTTACCTACTTCCCGCAGGCTCAATTTACATAATAGCATGAACACGATTCATGCATTGGCTAATCTGTGACTATTTTTTGACATTTTTACGCGTTTATGTTTGTGAGAAACTTATTTATGTAGTGTCAAAATATTTCACCAAAAAGCGATGGCAGACCACGTCGAATATTATGGGTATTACAATATTATAAAGTTTTGCAACACTACAAAAATACGTATGTTACACATTCACTCCCTGCAAGTTTGAATACTAATATGCACACACATCTCCTGTTAAACGCGTACTTGGGAATAATGTCAAAGATTTTATTCTTTGGTCAGATTCACTCTGTAGGGTTTATTCCCATTTTTGGCAATAAATTTTATTATGAAAACTTAGAGTGAAACTTTTTAATTTCAAAACAAAACTCAAATTTATATTAATTCCCGTTTAATTTAATTTTAGACAAGAAATATGGAAATACGGTTTTCCGAGAATATGTTCATTGTTATACAGGGTGCATAGCTGTCCCCCGTTGCCGCAAATTACTGGAGAACCGTTGATCCTAGAAGCGTACTTCCAATTATTAAAGGTATCCAAATTTGGTGTCGACCTCAGATACGTCATTTATATTGATAAGGGTTGTTTAGTTATGGAAATAAAAATAAAAATTTTCTATGCGAACACACTCTGTCCTCTAACTTCTAATTTAAAAGTTGTTGCCCTGTCTTTCATGAGGCCAAAAAAAATCCACGTTTCTAACTGCAATATTCACTGAGATATTTGAATTCCAAAACGGAAAAAAGTTGGGAAAGAACAGCATAAATGAGGTAAATAATCATATTCCAATAGTTTATGCAGTTAGTTCTTTTTAAATTTTTTTCCGATTCTGAATTCAAACATCTCAATATAAATATTGCACTTAGAAACGTGAGAAAAAGAGACAGGGCAACAACTTCTTTATTAGAAATTAGAGAACAGGGTATCCGTATAAAAGTTACGTAGTTTTTTATTGTAATAGCTATACAACCCCTTGCAATATGAATGACGTATCTGAGGCCCACACGTTATTTGGATACTTTTTCTAATTGAAAGTATGCCTCTAGGATCAACGGTTCGTTAGTAATTTGCGGCAAGGAGAGTTGGTTATACACCCCTGTTTACTGGTGCTAAAGTATTCATGCCTATAGCCCCAAAAATTTAAGTATGCCAATGAATGAAAAATAACTAAAATTAACGTGGGAAAGCATGAATACATTGCTGTTTAGATTTTGTAGCGATATAACAGTGTATATATTTCTAGAACAGGCTTGCAGCATGATTACATTTCTTGCTTGGCCAATCCATCCATTTCCATCGCTTGCTTCTCTTAATTAACATTTGCGAAATAGTTCCCGAAATGCAAAGAACATAACACGATAATATGCTTCAAATATCGATTCGAAAACGTTTGTTATAAGATATCTAAACGGATATTTTAAAACCTTTGCAGCGTTCAACCAACGATTATGAGTCTGTGCTCATCTACTTAAATGACTAGGAGTTTATCGATAAAGAGATAACATTGTTCAGAAGAATGGTTGCTGTTTTAATGCCGTCGTGAAAAATGGAACGACGAGGGCTTTAAACCTTAGCAAGAATAGGATTCGACTTATTTCCCGTTTAAACTACTAACTTAATCAGGTATAGGTGGTTTTAATTCAGAGTTATATAGTACGCGTCGTGCAATGAAAATAATTGCAAAAGCACCGAAACTCTTCACACAGTCAGAGCTTTAACATATTTGAAATGAGATACGAGAAGCTCATTTGTTTTGTTCAATTCTAAACTCGTGCTGTATACGCTTCCGTCTCGGCAGCTACGAAAATTAAGTCAATAAAAGTTTACTAAAATATTATAAATTATACATTTTATGCGTTTTTGTGTAGACTTACAATGTTGAATGTTGTTAAATGCGTTTGTGAATTCTAGGTGTATGGGGCAAATTATATAAAAAATACAGTCCGCACTCATGAATTTCTGTCATATCTTCGTATATTAAGAAGATTCAATAATGATTTAAGATGACTGCCTGCCTTCAAATAACGAATTTCACAAAAAAAATTGTTGTTTTTATGTGTTCATTGAAAATTGCGGTTATTCTAAAATCCAAAACTATTTCATTTTCATCCCTATAGTAACTAGAAGCAAAGTTTCTCTCAACTGAGTAAAATGAATCCAATGCTCTAAGTCTGGAAATGAAGTCTTTGAATACGTTTTCTGAGGATTCGTATTTTTTGCATTTTCACTTCACGAAAAACTTGATTTCTCAAGCATTTTTCAAAATATCTCTGTGGAACTTTCCTACTGTATTTTCCACAGCTCTGGCTGTGCAATGAACAAAAAACTAAGCGATATGTTTGAAACTTTTTGATTTATATGAGTTTCAATTAAGAATATCAAGTATTTTTTACAAAAAAATGTGGATTTTTTCACATAAACAATCATATTTCAAACAGTTTTTGTAGTATTCAAAAAAAATTTAGTTCATTGCACAAAACAATGTCATAGCAATAATCTGTATGAAGAACATGTTGATACAGGAAGTAGTTTTATTGTACAATGTCTAGCAGAAATATTGGAAGTATGCTAATTTTACATATAAAATTGGCAATAAATTTTTTTTGCCAAAATATTCATAAAATAACATTTATTTTCTTCGTTTTATACCATTTCCAAATCAGAACCACGTTCGTTTTATTCAAAAAAAAGGACCCGGAATGCAGGCCTCGGCTTAAAAAAATTGCATTGATTGCAGTGATTCGTACATTTTTTCTAGTATTTTTTTCCTTCGGAGTAAAGACAGTTAGTTATCATGAATCCATGAAGCCATTTTGATTCATTAAATACATACGTAAGCAAAACATAGAAGTTGAAACAGTGAGGGAAATACCTCAGACCAAAATCTTGCGACAAGGATTATCGAACGAAGGTATCTCTTTCCAGCGGAAATTTTGAACACGTTCAGTAAAAATTGTCGCTGAACTGTCGACCCGAGGTTGGAAATATGATGTAGCGTGGAGTTTACGTGCTCACAAATACTAACATCAGCCCCCAAGGGAAATTTTCCAAAAATCCACAGTATATACACAAGTCTACCTGTCTATAACACAACGAATGCACATTTTAATTTCCCGATTCAAATCATAAAAGTCGAGACGTTTATGACACATGGAACATACATAATAGTTTTCTTCATCGTTGATTATGTTATGCATTTTAAACTTCTGTACGAAAATTTTTATCAATTTTTAAACAGCTTGGTATTGTTCACATTATTTAAATCTACGTCCTCTAAATTTTGAACACAGAAAAAGTTCAAATCTTTTGCTAAAAAAATTAAATTTTGTTGCGGACAGTTTTTAGAAGAGTTCGTAATTTTTATTTTTCCATTGAGATGAATTAATGAATCTGCATTAATAATAAACATATCGTTCGATTGTGTAATTTCTTTTATTGCTTTTGTAATCCAAATTGATATTTCCCGGGAGATCCTGATTATTTTTCAGCCTAAACGACCGCAAAATTATAGCAATCTACCGATTTGCTGTAAATCTAGAAATCCGTTTTCTGCACGCACTAATTGCTTTAATTAACGAGCATTAATCCTTTGACTAAAGGAAGGAGAAAAGCCTGCTTCAATATTTTCACGCTCAAATGCAAAAGGTGGACGTGTTTCTCCCCGCGTGAAGCAATTACCTCAAACTAAAGGAAAAGCAAAGCAATGAATGACATTGCCTCCGAGACATAACGAACCTTTTCATTGGAAAAGCTTAAGAAACAGAACGAGTCATTGGAAAAGACGAAAGCGAATTCAAAAAGCTTTTCCCGTAGAACGAACTTTTTGGATATTGATTTAAATTTGTTTGATACTCGTCTGTGGATCCTGGGGCTAAGAAAATAACATAAAAGATTGAGCATTTGTACTTTACTATGAATTATACTTTTTTTCTTTCAAATAATATGGAAAAATATGCACATTTACAATATTTTAATTTAACTAACAGATGGATTTTTACTGCGGAGGTAAATATGCAAAAACAGGTTGAGTTTTCAGTTTTGATGTTCAAGAGAGTTTTTTAACAATAGTAATTTATTACACAGACAGCTTCAGATTTCCATAAAAGTTTAATCATTGGTGAGATCAAAAACATACACCAACATTGATCAATGCTTTTCTCATTGGTCCGGATTTATCCTCATATTGTTATTCAAACTGTGACGAATTCTCGTTTTATTTTGGGCTAAAATTCATTTTACCAAAGTTTTAAGGCCAGCAACCATCAACCATTTCCTGATGATGCCAACCACTAGGTTTGGAGAAACTTTGAAACTTTGAATAATAACTCAAACATTCGACGGCCTTTTAGCCCGAAAACCCCAAACATTATACGACGGCCACCAAAACCTGACTATATTCTTATATTATGTAAGTTAATATACCGTAGTTTGAAAAGAACCAAACAGACATTAAGTGGATAAAAATGCTAAAAGCTGGACCGCAATATTTTATTCTACTAATCAGGGTTCAGGGTTACTTAACCACCTTTCTTCCGATCAATAATCATTTTGGTCAGTTTGATCATTTTTGTCTCCTTATTGTCATTTTACGCATATACAGAGATGCTCCAGTTACAGCCGATTTCTGATAACTTCACTTACATTTCCATCATGATGTTGAGGGTGGGTGCGATAACCATATTCACAGAATAGCATAATGATAACTTTTTTTTTGGGTAGCAATATATTTTAACAAAGCGAATTTTGAACTCGTGAAACCTTGGAACGAATTTTTCGATTCATTAGAAGAAAGCCCTTCGATCATGCTTTTAACTAAAATAAATTTGAATATTAAAAGTTTGTTCATGAAATTCTTCCAGTAGTTTTGAGCAGACTAGTAAAAAGAGTTCATCAGGTTAGACTTGAAGAATCGAAGAAGAGTTGCTAGTTTCTTCTACTTGATTAATGCAAGATCTCCCGTTTCCTTTACTGCTAAGCATTTCTAATCAAACAATAGATCGTAGAAGTGTTCCACCCTCTTTTTTTCTGCAGGTATGGCCTCTTCTTATCTTTTGAGACTAAAATTCATTATGAAAGGACAGCGATTTTCTGATTTGAAGGACATTCAAAAATGTGTCACAGCGGAACTTCGATGCCCAACTTCAAATTACAATGAAACCTGTTGCAACGACTTGCACAGTTCAACGCAAGACCATTCGGTACCGACAATTTAACGCAAGATCATTCGGTACCGATGATTCAGCGCAGTGATTGTGTTTTGTATAAATAATCCAGACTTAGTGCTGGCATACGTGCTTTCAAAATGCTTTGAAATAATTTTGAAAATAAGGTGTGGTTAAAATTTTTTTTTTCTGACACAAATATGTCGTCGTCATAAAAAAATGCATCACCATGTCACAAAAAGTAGCTACGCTTGCAACTGAAAATTATGTGCTATTCCTCGTAGAAATTCATCTGATGTTCGATTCTTGTAATTTTGAACTATTTCAAAAATTCTTTCTTCAGTCTCCACAGCACTTTTATGACGCTTAGAATGTTCTTGATCGAATATGAGCGGCTCTAATTTAATTTCTGTTAGCGCCTCCTCTTTCTTCCGAGCCGTCATGGATTTACAAATATTTTAATAGTGCTACTGAACGAATTATGCCATCCCTCAGTATACATATTATTATTGGTTTGTGCAGAGCCGTCAATAGTGGCGTCAAACTGATCCCGCAGTTCTATAGCAAATTTTACACGTCTCTCCTACAATTTCTTCATGTTGGTCTTCCAATCCAGGTGTCGTCGAAATAATTTACAATATCGTTTAAATCTTTATTGTATTTGTAGTACTTGCTATATAGCAAATATTCAAACTTTTTTCAACTACGTCTCTGGCTGGTAAAAATGCTAATGCAGCTATATTTCTAAGATTCAATGCAAAAACACTGTCTGCTAAATATTTGATTAGAAATTTTGCATATAGATACATATGAACATCAGATAATAGGGATTAAAAATGTAGGAAAAACACCTGTCTTTTTCCTTCTTTCTATGGATTTACAACTACGGTACTTTACTATGACTCCATAAAATTAAACTCGCCTTGTAACTGCAATCTAGTCCTTGAAAAAGGCTACATTCCAAAATCTATACAAACGAAAGTCACATATTAAACGTTTTCAATGTGCTTTGATAACAATTATGTCCATCGAAACAAATTCGTCTGTTTGGAGGCGAAATAACAACTTTCAACCCGTGGGTCGAAACTGATTGAGTTTCACACTAGGTATAGTGTCGGTAATCAATACATTAAATAATACAATTAATAATGTATAACACTAAACAAATTCTTTTTAAGAAGTTGGACTTCAGATGTGAAACTGCAACGAATCTGGAAAAAGAACATATACTTACAAACCTTGGGATTCATTTTTAAATCGCGACAAAGTTTTATCTCTTTTTATATTTTAGTTTCTCAAAATTAGTACAGTTTCATATGCTTAATATTCTGATCGAATAACACAATTTTTTACTTGTTTATCACTTAATATCATCTCTTCTATCTCTGCAATAATCTCGTGATTATGGATGAATTTCATTAATGTGCGTTTTTCGCAGAAAGTCGTGTAACTCGGAGTAGTGTAAGTCGGGGTATCACTGTTTTCTTAATATTCTTATAAAGTTAATAAAAAAAATGTAAGTAAAAAAATGTTGATTGCGTTTTTTTGATAAATTGTTTTTCGTCCAAACTTCAAACAAGAAAACTGATATGTATGATACTTCTGAAGTCCGAAGTGCAGCCAATTCGTGAACTGGCCAAAGTCCGGTTTTCAGCTATAATTCGGAGTTTGATCGACCAATTGGAGACATGGCCGGAGGTTCCTGGCAAAAGTTCGATGTGCTAATGTAAGACGGCCGATAGGAACCAAATCCATTTTTTTCATCGCCAACGTGTGATACATGGCTATATATGGTAGCTGTATTGGATTAACTCCATGTGACGATAGAAAAAAAAAAGAGAAATTCGAGACGAGAAAAACTATTTTTTAATAATATTAGACATATAGTTTTTTCTGTTAAATTTTGAAAGAGAAAAAATGATTACCGCGTCGTAACTGCGGTTTGATGTGTTGCTAACGTGGGCATAATTTCCATGAAAAAAATACGCCAATTTGGTGATGACCTCCGAATCATGTCTTTCGTTATCGTACTTTGGCCAGGGATATCCAGACATTTCACGAACTGACTGGCCAAAGCCCGAAATTCGAACATTGTTCGTGTCAATTTTCAATGTAATTGGCCACTTCGCGTACTGTCCAATTTCGTGCTTGGACAGTAACATTTAAAAGATGGAAAATAAGAGAGAAATTCAGTACAAAACGAGTTATTGGTTAGATATCACCGAAGCGATTTTTTTTTTATTACAAAGGAGGCGACTCGATTTCATGAGTAATTCGTTCCGCTTGTTATACAGTTTGAGCAAAACACAGCAAAAAAATAAGACAACCCCCTTTTTTCGGTCGTTTATCGCAATATGGAGGGAAAAAACGTTTATTCATCCAATTTCTGATTTTTTTTAGAATGCTGGGTCAATGAATGGTCTAATTCAATTACCAGTATTGCAGAGACCAAGAATATTTGGAACTCAAAGGCTCAATAGAACAATACACGAGAAAGTTTAAGATTTGGGCATTTCGAAATATCATTGTTCTTTATTATTGTTTATAATATAAAAAATATTAACATACATTATAATTTTTTTAATGTAGTTGTGATTCGAAATGTCACTTGTTGAATCGTAAAATCAAGAAATTGATATTTATTTCCACCATTTTTGATTGCTATAACATCCATATTTGCATTATAAATGGACTGGTTTCCGATTTAGAGCAGGATGTCTCGACCGCTGTGCCGTCAGGGGATCGTAGATGAGTTGTAAAAATTTTTCAAAGAAATTGACTAAACTACTTATAAAGAAGTCCAGACATCCTTTCATAAAACAAATAAGGTTTTGTTTCAGGAATAATCTTTTCATTATAATAGCAATAAATTATGGGTAATAGCAATAAAAATCTGTGTTAGTAATTAAATCATTAAAACTGTACTTTTTTAAAATTTCAATTTAAGTGTGCCGCGAAAGTTTAACTGTAGGTCAAAGTATGCCACGAGATAGAAAAAAGTTGAAAAACACTGATATATTTTAGAGACTATCACTTTAAAAAAATGTGGAATTTTTTAATTATTTTCACTATATTTAGGTGACTTGAATGACAAAAGACTTAATGATCTAAGTATTTACAATTCTATAGCTTAGCGGCACTCTAGAAGTGTTTTTCAGCCTGTAGTTCCCGGGCCCCTGGAGGTCTGTGAGCACTTTGTAAATGATCTGAGGGTATTATATATATATATACATTTTTTTATTCACTAACATTGCAGAAATGACACATTAAGTTCTGTTACATTATAATTTACTACATCAATTGTGTGTGATATGCAAATTACGATTAAATGTGATACGCAATTGCATTTTATGGAGGGGAGGGGTGCTCCAAATTGGCCTTCACTGCAAGAGGTCCGCGATGCAATGAATTTCAATAAAAGGGGGGGGGGTCCGCGTTATCAAAAAGGTTGGGAAACACTGCTCTAGAAGCTTGAATTGTTATATAAAACTTTTGGTTGCGGTATCCCGGGTGGGAATCACTGAATCCATTTTTGTTATATCGTCCCCCTATCACGCTAGAAGCGCAAATGTGCAATGTCTTTAAAAAAAGAACGTGGGAAATGACGTTTGAATGTTTACTCTATCCATCCTTTGCAAGTTATTTTCCTAAAACTTTTTGTACCACGTGTTTAAATTGGGATACGCATTCGCGTTTCAGGCAAAATTTATATAGCAAAATAAGGTATACACAACCAGCTGATAAAAAGAAAGTGAAAATTAGCTCATTCCTGCTTCTAGCATGAGGGAGGGGGGGGGGAATGTTAGATCCTGTGATTGGGCAATAATTTTATTTTCACTTGCTTTGTTTCCGTAAATGTCATTTACCGTGTAAATAAATATTCCGTACAATTAACCTGTGTATTTTTCTTTTGCGTAAGGTGCAATTTCAGAATGTATCGGGGTGCTTATATCTTTTTTCGGTGGTAATTCTTTCTTGTAATGAAAGAACTGAACAATGCAAAACATGTTGATGTATAGTATATATACGTATACATATAAATATTTTTTTTTGTTTCTCGCAGCCTCGTTGTTGACAGCTCGAAATTTCCTTCCGGTCATCTCCGGAGTTGTAAAAAGCTTTGATCAGATCCAGCTAATAGAAATTGATGCCACAAATCATGTAATCACCAGTGTTCCGAACTCGTATCCAATACGAGATTCACATAGACAAGAAAGAGTAAGAAAGTAGGGAAGGCTTTTACGACGTCAGCAAGGCCGACGCAGCTAATTGGTCTAGCTCGGCTTGCGTATTTCATGGCACTAAGTGCGAAAACCTACTTCCGCCGGCTCGTGCAAGAAAACTACTTGCCAAGAGACATTCTTACTCTAGGTGCAACGTTTCTGGATTACTCCGCTAAATGATCGGCAGGAAAGTTGTTCGCTAGAAAATTATTGCCCACCTAAAGCACCGAGACAGATAAGCTTGCGGCAACGCAACGAAAAAAAAAGCATCGCGAATTCTCATTCTGAGGTAGCCGTGAATTTTCCCAACGAAGATTTATCTCTGGCAGCAACACAAGCTCTATCTCTGTGATTTTATTTTGCAAAAGAAATATTTCCTTTCCTTTTATATATATATATATATATATATATATATATATATATATATATATATATATATATATATATATATATATGTGTGTGTGTGTGTCTGTATATATATATAGTATCTCTCTTTCTCTCCAAAAAGAACGCTCCATCCATTACTTTATATATAAATTATCCGATATACCTACATGAATTCATACCGTGTAAGACAGTTTTTCTTAACCTTTTTCCCCCCACGGCCTCTTTGGACCCAGTGCCTGTTTCTCCCACGGGCTAACAGGGAACATGCCCTGGGCACAAAAATTTTAAGGAGCAGCCTTTTTCTTTATATTTTAGGTTTTTTTCTCCACTTTCCGTAGAAATTACCGAACGTGGAATTTATTTTGATAGTAATTATGCATAAAATACAAAAAATAAAATCAGAAGCCACGACAGAAATAAACAAAAATCAATCAATAAAAACTAATAATAGTAGCAAAATAGCCTATCAAAATATGATTGTCATAGCCTAAATACAGCTACCCAATATAAATAAGTCAAAAAAATAAACTAAACAACTAGAATACTTTGCGCATAGAAAAAATATGTTTGTCTTTTATTTGACCCTTCTGAGCGGATCTCAGTACGTGGTACGCCTGCTTATTTTTTTAAAATATTCATAGTAATATTTTTATCGCATAGAAGAGACATTTTACTATAACATAGCATTTTTTTTACAATTTTAGAACTAAAATTGAAAAAGATCTGAATTATTTTCAGCAGAGCTGCAAAAAGTTTGTTTTTTGGGGGGTTTTTTTAAAATTTAAATGAAACGAATAGGACATTGACATTAAAATTTCAGAACCGGCTTGAAAGTTCCGAATGGATATTTAAATATGGTTAGCTTTTAAAACATGTTCAGTTTAAGTTTGGATAGCGTGGCACTCACTCTCCTAAAGATTAAACCCTTATTGTAGAGTAGAGGATTATCATTATATCGAGAGGCCGCATCACACTGGTGTGCAAAAATTTAGGACGAAGCTAAAAAATTGAGGTCGAATAGCTTTACGGATGACATAGACAACAACGCTGCACTTCATCGCACAGTGGTTGTCGCAAAGCTGTTGGAGAGTGAAGATATTCAATGCGTCGATAGGCCGGCAAGGTCCCAGGATATAATCCAATCGAACACGTGTGGGACGCTCTAGGGTAGCGGTTCTCAACCTTTTTTGACTCGCGGAGCCCTTTCTGGTATATAATGTCTATGGCGGAGCCCGTAGGTCTATTTCTTATTTATATTCATCAAATTTACTTGATTTATTTTTATTATTTAAAAATATTTTTAATTATTTTTCTTTCAAATTTACTATTTTTTTTTATTTTCCTTGGATCACCGGTGGAGAACCGCTACTCTAGGGAGACGCTTCGCAGCATGTCACAAGCCGTCGGCAACGATTTCGGAGATGCGATTGCCACTACAATAGAAATGGGCAGCAATGCCTCAACAGCTCATTGACAACCTTGTATTCAGCATGGGCAGACGATGTCCTGCAAAGCAGTTGGGGTGATCGTATCCCACGATTGTGTGCTCGAAGCTAATATTTCAATAAAGTTCCTTTTTATCATTTGGATTTATTTTTTTGGAAAGTTTTGTTTACTTTTCCCATGTTCTTATGTCTTGGGGATCTTATGGTATTATTTGGGTCGATTTGGAACACTTTTGCACGACGTTACATTAGAAAAACCGTCTCATCCTTAATTTGTGTACACCAGTGCCGTCTTAATGCATAGTTCGGGGGCCCATGATGCTCTTAAGACGGCCCTGGTCAGCACCTCCTAGAGATAGGCCTGCTTGTGACGTCAGTAAGTAGTTCATTTTCCCTCAAAATATTCAGGGAAAAGAAATTCCCTGCTCGTGCCAGTATCATCGTTGTGAGGAAAAGAAATCATCGGGCTCAGAATTGGCGATTTCTATGCCCAACATCCCATCACTATGCATTATTTGTGAGCTAATCAAGAAGATGCTACGCCAAAATAAGAAGAAACGAAGTAGGATGCTGTGTTTCAAAATGTGACGAACTTGCTAGGTAGTCTGAATGGCGTTTATGGCAAACGATGCAGAGGCTTTCTATCTCCAGGAGGTGCTGCCCTGGTGTACACCAAATACAAATACAAATGAAACCCCACAACAGGCAAAATGTCCAACGAGGTGGCTGAGAACCAGTGTCATTACGTTCCATCAAATTTATGCTGCTGTTAGCATCTTTGCTAAATCGGCGTTGTCAGTTGCACGTATAAGAAAATCCTCCTTTAAATGTTTAGTCGCCGCAAAAAAATTTAATTTACTGGTTGATAAACAAAATTCAGTTAAATGTATTTCCCCTGTGAAGAGGTTTATCGCATTACACTTTGGTGGTACACGAAATGTAAGCGATACCGAAAAATTTCACCAACACTTTCGGTGAGCAGGTCGTATCAAATACCGATATTATTAGACGCCCTCAGGAGAATGTAAAATAGGTGACGAGTTTAAATATATTGTAGGATACTTCGAACGAAATATTAAAAAAATATTGTTGTAGAGGTTTCGAAATATCCTCAAAAATATATCGTTATAGAGGGGTTTTTCGTAGTAATGGATATCGTTGTATTGAGAGGAGTTTAATATTTGAGTATAGGTGATTCCAAAAAAGATTTTAAAAAATATATATCGTTGCAGAGGGATTTTTATAGTTATGTAGAGTACCGTTATAGCGCGAGGTTTCATCGTATTCATAAAATATTATGAAATACATGGTAAAATTTCATAATATTTAACAAATTGCGGATAATAATTTTGCATATTTTTGGAACTAAGCCCTCATTGCAAATATGCTTTTTTGACAAGTCGATGAGCATTTCCACTTATAAAATTTTATTATTTTAAACTACTTTGGTAAAATTTCCGATATATCCATCACATTGGATAACTCGTTGTTTACTGTAAACTACATAGGGTTTCAAAAATTTCACCGGAAACATTAAAAAAAATCACCTTGAAAATTGAATTAATGTTTGGAAACGATACGTACACAAAATTTACTTAATTAATATTACACTCATAATAACTACTTAGAGATTTCACTTTATTCCATCAATACCTGATTCGGATAAAATACCTGAATAAGTACCTGATTAGCGCAGGGGTCTGCGACCTTTCAGATATTTCGGGCCAAATAAAACTTTCCAAGCTCGCGTTCCACTATAAGTCATACCGCGTTATTTTCGATCATATATAAACAGGGTGCTCCGAATCATTGAACACTCTCTCTTCCATTTTTACTCTGAATTTCTTTCTTTCACTAAATTTGAATTTTTATTTATTTTCAAATAACTTCCTTTTTCATTTGTGTGTGTGAGAGATTAATTCTTTTTTAATAATTATTTCTTTTATTAAACCTGAAATTTTCCAAATTTATTTTATTTATGCAATATTGTTGAAATAGAGGCCTATATAAAAGGTTGATTTACACATAGATATTTAGTAACATTTAACAAGAAATCAGAGCTCGTGAGGGAGTCGACAATAGTGGAAAGGAGTTTTTTCCGATAATTATGAAATTATTTTTTCATTAATTTTACATTTCCATTAATTATGAAATTATTTCTTTCAAAAAGTCTTGATATTTTTCATGAATTATTACTCTTAATAATTCTGAAAAAATTGCTCTTAACAATTCTGAAAAAATTGCTCTTAACAATTCTGAAAATTTCTATTAACAATTCCGGGGTTATGACTGCCTTTTTTGTCATGAAATGCATAGCATTACAGTATTGAATCTGGAATGTATCTCACAGTTCTTAAATACAGCAGTACAGATTCCAGTAGCCACAGAGCTCTTTAACGAATTTTATTTTTGGAATTTGATCGTTTGTCTATGTAAAAAGTAGCTATTTTCTAAAAATGGGTCGGCAGGTCACAACAAAAAGCTTGGAGGGCCACATTTGGCCCGCGGGCTATGGGTTGAAGACCCATGGTCTACCGTCACACTCCTAGAAAACTAAAAGACGGTTCGAATCCGAGATCTGAGGAATTGGAAGAGACTCATACGTTAGACATCCACAATAATTTAATATCTAAGCTACATCAAATCTGATTTCGAATCATTTTTACCGAATGTAAGGGTATGAAAAGAAAATGTCTAGGATACTATTTTCTTGTTATACTGTCAGTACTCGAAAAAGTAATAATAAAAGAAAAGGATCTGCGGTAATACAGACGCGCACACAACCAGCTTTTTACCCTCCATGATATCCATCCTCTTACCAACTACCCCTTGTCTACGTCGCCAACATTTTAGATCCATTCAGTTTGTCTACCATAAGAGAATACAACGTTGTGTTCGGTGAGTGGATCTCTTATGTTGCTCATGAATCGAATGAAGCTTCGCGTTGGCGGTCATCAAATTTGATTTTGCCAGTGGCTTGGGAGACACTCGGACGCTGACTGTGATTCACTATTCCCACAAGTCTTGGCTAGCGGATATTTGTCGAGGAGCTACAGAATCAACGCTCTGTGTTTTCTTCACTCTCTTTTTGCTCTTTTTCCCCTTCTCTCTCTCTCTCTTTCTGTATGTCTCCAATTCTCGGCGAAAAGAGACCAAAAACTACACAGCAGGATAACTTGACTGCCAGTTAGTTGTTTTGACGGCAATATCCGAAGGTTTGACATCTTCGTGATTGTAAGGTTCCATGTGTAACATGGTGAATAAATAAGAAAGTTTTAAATTAAAATCTTTTGCATACCTAAAAATTACACTGCTCAACACTGATTTTGCTGACAAAAATATTTCAGTGATTTTTACAGTGGTTTTGGTGTGTTGAATCCAAATCTGGCATTGGTTTTGTCAGATTGGCTCTAATTTTTGAGATAAATATAAAATTAAATTTGAGTGGTAATACATATCTATAAGCAGCGTGCAAATCACATTAAAACTGTGAGAAATGTAAATCGTTAATAAAAAAAATAATTATCGATACATAAAGATCACTGATGTCTTGATAATGATATAAATGTGATAAAATGTGTTGAACTAAATAAGAAAATAAATAAAAAATTGAAAGTAAAAATTCGACGCAAAAATTTGTGGCCGCAGACAATATTGAAATATTGAGAGTATATGCATTATCTCAAACACCAGAGCAATTCGGCAAAACCAACACCAATTTTTAAATCAGCAGCCCCAATATACCCTAGAACCATTAAAATCTCCTTCATATATATATATATATGTGGTATGGACATAACCTGGTACTTGAAAGTTTCGTCATACGCTTACAATAAAAATTAACATTCCCAATTTAAATATGTTGAACAAACATAATAATGAATGTTTATTTTCCCACAAAGAGAAAGCCATAATTTATTTTATACATTTGTTAGAGTACATTTTGTAAAAGCAGTGTTTTACTACATCACGCGAAAGTGTGAAAAAAAAATAGTAAACACTTTTACAGGAGCGAACATCAAACTCAATTTTATTGATTAACATATTTGAAAAACTGGTTGTCCTCTGCTGTCATTTGACAATCGTAAAGTAGATATACAGCCTTTATACGTACTTCAAATTACACATGTCTGCAAGGTTTTCTACACATGGAAAATTCTGCTGTTTTTAATTAATTTTTGGGTGCCGATTCCGGATCTGACCTTAGAAAAGGGCTATTACGTCTAGTTTTTTTGTTATATGATATTTAATTTTGAATAACTTTCAAAATTTACATATTTAGGCTATACGTGTGAAATGTGATACTAGAAATCATATTTATATTTTTTGTCATCTAAATCTCGCAACACTGATTTTATCTCTAATTCCAACTGGATTATCTGTTTTTTTTAATTGAAAAAGAAAAAAACATAGGCTTCATGTTTATGTACAACTCTTTAGCCGAGAAATGGAGCTAAGTTAGTGTCTTAATGATCCAAATAAGTTTTGCTAGATGTTTTGTTGCCACCACTTCACTGGGTGATTTGCCTTTGTGTAAATTGTCTTTGATTATTGTCTTAATCAGAGGTGTACGCAGGGGAGATGGGGCTTTTCTCCCTCCCAAGACAATCAAAAATTAAAAATATTTTTTTAACATTTTTGTGGAAAATATAATATCGAAAAACTAAATATGAAAGACTAATAAAATACCCTTATCAGCTATTTTAATAAATTTCTGTTAATTTAAATGTTTTTGATAGTTAATAATTAATAATTTATCTAGAAGAAAATTCTTGTGAATCCCTAACCTTTTGTGGAAACCCTCCTAGTCGATCCTGCGTACAACCTCTTGGGCTAATGGAAAACATTTATGAAGGCTATGGACATATCTGGCCCAGGTTTTTTTCGAACCTCAAAGAATTTTTTTTCTGGAATTAAATGAGACAAAACTAAAAGAAAAAGCATTTGCAAGGCCTCAAATAAGTTGATTATCAAGTGAGTTTGTTTTTTAACATAAAACTCGCTGCACGGCAATCGTTCACATCTGTAATGGAGGGGTTTTCAAGGAGTGTCAAGGCAGGTGGGACCCTTCAATGATGAGTGATTACTGTAGGCTTTTGCAAAAAGAGGACAATACGATACATAAGGGAAAATAATGAATTATTTTTACAAAATACTGGCAAAAATAGTATAAAATTTCGTTTTGTGTTTGTGCATGTGTATTCTATGAATATTGTATGTATGTGTATGAGGAAAAAGAATGTTTTTGCTATTTCATATACAACGATGTATGGATATAAAATAACTATCGTATAAATGCATTATAGTTTGTTATTAAGAATATGCCAATTATTATTTCCATTTTCAAGATGTGTAACTTTGTCATAGCATATATGTATTTCAAAAAGTGACCATCGTGCATACAGAAAAAACTGTACGTGTTGGGATTTTTTGCATTCATATTTGAATTCAGCACCTCGAAATTAGTCTTGAAAAAATATTTCATGCATGTTATGAAAAAAAAGTTAAAAATTGTTGACCACTGTTATGGTCACTGTTATGTCCCAACAACGTATGTAAGGGATGCTATGAGGTTAAAAAGTTAGTGGTAATATCAGAGTAGATAAATGGTTCAGGCAAGGGGGAAATTCGAATTGAAGTAAAAACTCCCGCGTCTGGAAAAACCAAAATACTTTTTAACGAGCATTTTTAAAATTACGTACGAGCTGATAGGAGTGATCAGAGAATAATGTAAATAATTTGTGAACTTTTTGTTAGATTTATGTAAAATTTCATAAATAAAACAAGCAAATTTCCATGTATTGGAAATGTTTATTTAGCTCCTAGTTTATTAGCCCTTTATTAGCTCTAAAATTATGTGTAATTGTTTAGCCGTTTTGCAGCTCCATGGAGATATTTTTTCTCCGAAATTCGTTTAGCCTCCTTCGTTTTTGCATGATGAAGCTTCTGTACCGATTTTTGGGTACCATCATACGTTTATTTTAAAACAGGATCCTACACTGAAATCCTCTAGAAGCTATATTCCTGTAATTATTTTTTGAGAGACAGAACATTTTTCTATTACATCATTACGGTTTCGTTTCTTCTGAAAGCCATATGTGACTAGTCAATATTCTCTATGGTTAGACTCAGAGTTGAGTTTAACTAAGATTATTTGGGGGCTAATGCATCATATAATTACTGATTGATCATATAACTAATGCACTGAGTCGTTCTTGACGTGTCGGTCTTATAAAGTGCATCAAATGATGTATTTTGCATCAAATATTATTGGATATATTATCTTTACTTGCACAACCTTAACAAACTATCTGGATGCTTTCGATTATTAAATGATAGTACTATGAGAAACTAAAATATTTTCAGCGTTTGATTTCAGAATACTGGTATTCCTCGATTTACGTGATTTTGAAAAGTTGATTTTAAAAATCGCAACCTCGGAAATTCGGCCTGGAGTTTGATGTAAATCTAGAAATTGGGCTTGCAAATAAAAGATATGACGTAGTTAAAATGACAAAATCCTTTGGATTTCATGATTTAGATGAGACATATGTGGTACAAACACTCAAATCCAATTCAGTAGATCTTACTAATTAACGTCTTTTGATAATATTGACAATGATGTCAACCAAAGAAAAATATCTTCGATGAAACTAGAAGTTTCGCATTTGAGAGGGATATTAGGAATTCGCTGGCAATTCTCTTGGTACTGAAGTTTTCGTAAACAGACGAAAAATGATGCTTACCGCCTGAACCTCGACTGTTTCATTAAAAAAACTATCATCCACAGTTATTATACCAAACTCTTCAAGAAAAAAAACATACAAATACAAGACCACAACAGGCAAAATGTCCAACGAGGTGTCTGAAATACAGTCACGCTAGTACTGAAGTAGAAGTAGAAAGTAATTACAAATTTAATTCACGAAATTTAATTAAAAGTTTAAATAATGAATTCAATCAAAAACATATATATTTGGTGCTGGAATTTGGTCATTTTTTATATCTTTCTGAAGAAAACCCCTATCCGTATATAACCCATGTTGAATTCAACTCACTTTACGTGAATTCATCTTACGCGATTATTTTGCGGAACCAATCAATCATGTAAAGCAAGAGATGTCTGTAAAAATAATCTGGTGCATTTAATTTTCATTTCTATACTAAATAAAAATTGAAAGATAAAAACTAAATTCGATGAAAATTAAATTAAAATTAGTTGAGAAAACTTTCGAAAAAAATCGCGTTTTCATCAATATAAACGGAACAGGATATTCTCACGCGATCGCAATATCGATACGAGTTTCTAATTCTAAAGAAAACCTTGAAGAATATATATAGATTCTCTTACATAAAAGCTATAATCTCACAGAGAAATTTAAAATCTATTATTTATTTTTCTTGTGCTATACAGGACCATCCGAACGATCTCGGAAGCTTGAAGTCCTAAAATTTCAGAGGTCTTTTTCCAACTTTTATAGAAATTTCTTTCAGCGGTAAAAAATCTGAATCGATATTTGCCAATAGTGAAAAACAAATATTGTTGAAAAAATTGCAAAAAATAATAGAAATTTTCGGAATGATTACCTTGGGAATGGAGGAGCTGTATGATTCGAAACTCTATACATGGGCCCACACCCGTTAAGATACCACTGGGAGTCATTTCATGCCGATTATATCGAGACCAACAGTTTGAAAATCGTTCCAAAAAAAATGGTAATGCTCTCAAAATTATATTCATCGGGATTTGTACTCAGATCTGACAGACCAGCAGTTGCTGTTCTAACCCAGCATTTTCTAACGGTTTAGCTTTGGTGGAACCCTTGATAGTTACGAGACTGTCCATGGAACCCAACCAAACATGAGTATTTCTATCTATCCTCCCAATATTTTTATTTACCATAAACGAAATATTTTACATCATGAAAAGTTCTAATGGAATCCCAGGGCTTGTCGGAACACAGTATCGAAAAATATTTGCTTACCATTCAGCAATGAGATGGCAGAACAAACGCTAAAATAAAATTATATCATTTTACTTGAATATATATATGTTTCTCGAATTTATTTTCTCCAAATTGTTTTTTAAATGCGACAACATAAAATAGTTATATGTCATAGAAATGAAAATATAACCAATTTATTTTTGTATTAATTAACTATATAAAATTTTAGTTAAAAAATATACTAATTTAACAGAATTTTGAAATTTATTAATTTTTTGTAATATTTGAAACAAACACTTTTGTATGAAGTTATTATAATTTTACTTGAGTCAATAGAAAATTAATTGATTCAAAAGTGAAGAAGATATCAAAATATCCACGTTTTTTCGTTCTGAATGCTAATTAGGTTGGGGTTCACTTAAGATTTATTCCAAACGGCTTTGATGACTTCAACCACCGGATCTGAACCGGAGGTTAGTGCACTTACGACATATTTGTGCAGATGCAAACATAACAAATTACTCTCTCAGATATTTCACTATTGATAATATCAGACGAGAACTTTATTAATACTTTAACTTAATAATATTTTTTACTACTTTTCACATTTCTTTGGTAAAGTAACTTAACAGTTATTACATAATTTTTTTTTATTCTGAAAGAAATAGTAATGATGTTCATTTTTTTTAATTCACGAGTATGGAAAGAGGTAAACAATATTTATTTTCTTCAATGCATTATCATTTGTAGTAAAACAAATGCTTTAAGTTTTAGTAATATATTTGTTTAAAATATTTTATGAGGTCTTCATATTCATAAAAATTAAAAAAAAAATTGTTTCGTTAACAATTCCAGAACGTCATGTTTCACCGTGAAATACATGTAAAAATTTGTTTTCAATTAAATGTGTGTATAAAAAATATTTTTATGAATTATAATGATAAATATTTTTGTGTACATTATGTGACACATATTTTGCCCTTTAAAACATTTTAATAAAATTGGCATTTTTTTAAAAAGTTTTGGTTTCACATCTATGAGTAAAAATATCAGTTGCTGTCAAACTTTGTTAAGACGAACTCACTTAATAAGAAACAGTTGTCTGCTGTATATTTGAATATACATGGAAAATATATAGTCAACGAACCCATTATATGCGAATTTCATTTCCCAATGTTTTTGGTATTTTTGATACATCTTTTAATGTCATTTCAATACAAAATATTTGTATCAGTGCAATACTTTTTTACCCACAAAAAGCTGATTCCTTGTTGGTGTCATTTTTTGAGAGCTGCTGAAATTTTACGCGTTCAGAGATTAATAAAATCGCACCGAAAAAATTCAAGGGATTCGAAATAAAATTCAAGGTATCAACTTTACTGAGGAAGATTTTGTAAGTTTATAGTCAATTTAAAAGTTAATAAATATTAGTATAAAATAAAGGAAAACTATTTAAAGGAAAACTATATTTAACCCTTAATTTCATCATTGTAACTCATTACAAAATCGACTCTGATTTATTAAATATAAGATGTATTGTTTAAATTAAAAATATACTAACAGCACCCATTTACGCCCGTATTTATAAGAAAAAATTCACTACGTTTTTATGTGGGAAGGGGGGGGGGTGAACCATATAGTGGGTAAAATATTTCTCATGTTGTACACATCAAATCACTCTTTTGCCGGTTAATACGAAATATTTTTGGATTTTCTTCTACTTTTCTTAACGATGACCGACTTTAGTAATGAAAAGTGAATTTTTATTTTGAAAAATGAATATTTTGACTCACCGGGTGATAAAGACACGATAAGGATGAGACTGGCCACGAGGCAAGAGCGGCAAATCAACTGCGGTGGCATCGCGCGAGAACGAAACCACCTTTTCCGTCAGTTGGACAAAACTCTGTCTATCGTGACTTGAAGAAACATTGCTACTGTTTCGTAGCCGCCATCTCTCGGATCCCGCCACACAGACAACCAACCGAATCTCATCTCTTGCACATGGACCCTATGCAAGGAGGCGACCCCTTGTGGACGCCCATCTTATTCACGCAAGACATTTCTCTACTGTGTGATCAATGATACCAAACTCTTCTCTCCAGAGAGAGGCGATCCTCTGCTAAACGCGCGTTTTTCAACTCTTAAACTGCTGCTTCTCGAGCGCGCTAAACTAAAACGCTTCATAACATCCCATAGCTGATATTTAATAAACCATTTACCTATTATACAGGGTATCTATAATTGGTGTTGGCAAGTACTGAGCTGTCTTTAGCCTTAAGGGTGTCGCCTACCTTTTAACATGGTGAAAAATTACGCTCTAGTAGAAATATGATTAAAAACATTATCTAATCATTGAATTATTTAAAATTTGGTACGCGTATATTTGACTGTATATGCTATAATATGCCAGTATAATGCTTTACGTAATCTCCAATACTACATATCTCAATTTTTTGCAAATTTCCAAAAAAAATGCATTTGCAACACCTTGAGCGCGTGATAAAATATCATTACACATCATGTTATTTAATAAAAATTGATTTCAAAATAAAAAGAAAACTATTTCAAATTTTTTCTCTTTTCATAAAGAAATAAATTCATTTTTTTTACTTTTCTTTTTATCATTTTATAAAACGATGAAAAAGATTGACATATCATTGACTGTGTCTTATTTAAAAATTAAATCTATCAAATTTCAATTAATCCAATAAAAATCAACTATTATCATTATTAAAATCAATCAATTTCAAATTTGAAAATTAGATAAAGTATCAATATGTTTTTTATATAAACTAAGTATTTATGAATCGATCTCAAATTTTTTTCATCATTTTATGAACCGAACTGTTTTCTTTATTTTGAATAAATTTTTATCGGTAATATGCTATTTTATCATGCATGCAATATGTTAACAATGGGCAGTTTTTGTGAATTTGCAAAAAGATAAGTATCAAAGATATGCGATATGTGTAAATACTGGCATAGGGGATAGCATATCAAAAATATGTATGTGTAATAAGTTTGTAATAAATCACAATGGGTTTAACGGTATTTCTACTAGAGCATAATTTTTTACCGTGCTAAATGGTAGGAGACACCTTAAACTACTAGTCAGGAAGTTATGAAATTCTGGGAATTTCTCAATGAAGCGATGGGAAAAACTTGAGAACAAAAAGTTCAGCCACTAGAGGGTGTTCTTCATGTGAATTGTAGTACACGTGTTAATTTTTTGTAAACTTTTGTTAATTTTTCAATTTAAAAATCTTAAAAAATTTTGATTCACTTAGTACTTTTTTTTTAATTAAAATTTTTTTTCGAAAAGCTCATATTTGAATTTTTTTTGCTTGGAATATAAATAAACTAGTATTTAGATAGATTATGTAACTGAACTAGATTATTCATCTATGTAATTTAGATTACAAGATTATATATATCTAGATAATATTATTTTACTGTTGCATGAAGCCATAGCGTTTGTGCAGATTTAGTTAAATGTTTATTTATCGTTAGCACCCTCTAAGGACAAAGAACGCACGAGCAAGTCAATTTCGGGAAAGCAAGTGGTTAATGCGTAACTGCATATTATAATGAGTAAAAGTAATGGCTGAGAATATTAAAACTTATTACAGTAAATCATCTCTAACAGAGCCGCCCTCTCAGACAACTCGCAATTTAGAGTGGTGGTTTAATAGGAGAATCAATTCAAGATAAAATATTTTTTACAAGGAAAATATTTGCCCAATATTATGAAGCGACCCTTCATAAAGGTTCAAATGTGCTTTACTATTGCTATATTGTTATATGACTCAGGGTTTTCTCTAACGGTTTAATTCACGTGGAATCCCTAATAGTTACGAGACGGTCCACGGCAGGTCCCAAGCAAACACATGAGTATTCCTACCTCTATCCTCATAATATTAATATTTTTACTCTCTCACAAGTGAAATATTTTACATCATGAAAACAATTACTAATGGAATCCCAGGGTTTCTCGGAACACCAGTTGGAAACCTATTCTCTTACCACTCGGCAATCAGGTGGCAGAGCAAGCGTTAGAATAAAATTATACCATTTTTACTTGAATTTATTTCCTCCTTATTGTTTTCTAAATGCAACAGCATAAAGTAGTTGCATGTAATAGAAATGAAACTGTAATTAATTTTTATTTTAATTAGATTTAGAGTAGCGGTCTCTTAATAAGAGGATCAATTCAAAATAAAACATTTTTACAAGGAAAATATTGGCTCAATAAAGAAGCGGCTCTTCAAAAAGGTTCAATTGTGTTTTATTATTGCTATTATTTCTCATACTGTAGTTCCTATTTTAGTAGAGTATGGTACACCAGATATTCCACAGCAAAAAACTATCCAAAACTGTTCAAGTGGAACAAGTCATACTCTACTACTAGAAATCGACTACCGCATGTCTTTTGCGCAACATAATAAAGTGTAACATTTTTCTTTTCTCGAACTTATCCCCTCGTGTGCGCTAACCAATGCCACGCTACAAGTGTTAAGAGTAACGCCGCGTGTAACTTTGAGAAACGCCAAGAAAAGGGCCATTTCGATTCTTTTCTTGGCTAACGTCAAAGAGTTAGGCTTGAAGAAAAGCGCCTTGAGGATTAAGAAGCAGACGAATCGGTTCTGTTTCCGAGTGTGTTTCAATCAGAGAGTGAATTGGCTTCGTCCTTCTTTGTAACCGCTTGATTATCCCCTACGCGGCGACAATAGAATCAGAGATACAGAGAGAGAGAGAGAGAGATGTAGCTAAAATCTCTACCACACTGCTTTTGCCATCTTTACAGCTTCTCCACTTACTCACTATTCGATCTGCAAGGAATCGCGTTGCCGTGGTCAACCAGAGCAAAGAAAAAAAAAATCTTATATAAAGCTATCACCCTTCTGGTAGGTGCCAGAGAGAGGAGAGAAATCTGGGATGGCTATCACTCAATGGCGCCAAAAAAAAAAAAATTCGATACGGAGAATCAGAACTATTTGTAATCTCCCCATGTGTTGTTGGCCATCTCTCTCTTTCTCTCTCTGCTCCGTTCTGCGCTTTCTTGCTTTTCCGCCATCTTCTAATCACGATATCTCAGTATCAGACATGACGATTGCGCCACATAAAACATCAAGTTTCTATTAAATTATGGGATTTTTTTTTCCATGTAATATTACGGAGGAATCACTTAAATTCAAGGTTGTAAGAGCCCTAAATCCCTAAAATCCAATATTTATTTATGATTGTTTCCGGTAAATTTACTGCAGTCTAACCTCGTCAAGATATCCAGCTTGGTTAATTGATCCAAAGTCACCGGAGAAGGGAATCTGAACTTTCCGATACATTCCACATGCTCTTAATGACTACAAAAAGATTCAGATTTTGAATGTTACACCTTGATCTATCGGTTGAAAAGCATAATTCGTATTAAGTGGTACACAATCTCGATGCACTTCAGCATGCAATGTTACAATGGGCATTGAATTATCAAAATTAAAAAAAGTAGAGAAAAAAAAAGAATTTTCAAACTTTTATGTGTCTTTAAAAATTTCTTGTTTAATAACTTGATCAAGAAAGCAAAATCTGGTTTCTTGTAGAATTTTTTAAAACTAAATTAGCTCATACAAAAACCATGACTTTTTCCCTCCAACTTCGAATTATCCAAAAAATTCGAAAGAAGTTCGAATTGAACAAGAAATTTTAACATTAAATTTGATAGTAAACTTAGATGAGATCGTAAAAGTTCGAATTGTCTAAAATCCGAATTAGCCAAGTTCTACTGTGCTCGCTTAAAAGAATCTAATATGTGTTTCTCATCGATTGATATTGGAGAATAATATTAGTACATTCATTTAGTACGAAAACCGCAAGCTTCCCTTCAATACGAAATGTCAATTACAGTCCGCAGAAATGTGTGAAAGAGTGCTTATATATAATTTGGGGCTTGATCAGAAACGACGTCCATAGACCATGTTCAAAAAACATTCTGACCACGACGTTTGACTTCAACAGACGTATTTATTTCCGCTGAGCAACCGAGAGTTAACATTTAGTAATCAACTTAAGTGGGGTCCCCGGTCAGCGTGATATTTATACTCTGAAGACGACACCCATCGTCGACAAAATGCATTAGGAATTTCGTATTTTCCCGTTCATTTACCTTTTTGCGTTATTTCTCCGTTTGTGATTATATCAGGCAAAGGATTAATTTACTTTTCTAGGTCAAAACCATTCAGAATTGCATACAGGGTATCTTGTAAGTTCTAATGCCACCTTTATCTCATCAACCGCCCGTCGTAAATGTATGGTTTTAATTTAAAAAAATGCTCAAAAGCCGTACAAAAAGTTTCCTGTATCAGTTTTGAGAGTGAGAATACAGTCTGTGTCACGAAATAAAAAATAAAAATCTAAATTTTTATACGGCTCCCTGTCACCTATCTTCCAATCAGAAAGTTTTCTTTCCTGAGCCCAACATAAAAAATCCAACAATTTTAGCTGCAATATTTACTGGGGTATTTGAATTCAAAAGTCGGGAAAGAACAGCAAAAACTAATGCCTAATTTATACTGTTCTTTCCCAACTTTTCCACGATTTTTGAATGCAAATATCTCGGTGAATACTGCACTTAAAAACATAGGATTTCTTTTGTTGGACTCAGAAAAGACAGGGAAACAACTTTCTAAGTGAAAGTTAGGGGACTATTTAAAAAATTTAGATTTTTTTTTTATTTTGTGACGCACTGTATTTAAAAACTAAAAAAGGGTAATTTTTGAATGCCCTTTGAGCATTTTTTAAATTAAAACTACGCCTCTACGACGAACGGTTGATGAGCTAAAGGAGGCCTTAGCAATTTCAGGACACCTTGTATTTTCAAGTCCAATGTGATTTCATTGTTGTCCAGTTTATAATCTAATCACTAAAATTCGGATACGTAGCACGAAATATTTTCGACTTTGTCTTCACGTACGGTGCTGTATCATTCGGTCTCAGAGTTATTTTAAATTATTTAAAAAAAATGATTATTTTTTCGTTTATATCTTTCTAATAAAAATCCTTTTTCGAGTATTTCTTTGTCCGGTAGCTATATAATCCCTCCGCATTGAATGGAAAGTTTTCTCCATTTACTTGGTGAGCTCTTATGAGGAGCTGTATTATTGCATATGATATCTTCAACTAGGATGGTTTGTGTATGTGTGCAGCATGGTTTATCGAGCCTTGAGGGCTTATACTCCCTTCATTAGCTGCCGTCAAAATAAAGCATCAACCACCACTGCCCTCTTTGCTCTCATACCTTGCGGCATCAATTATAGAAAGGAAGAGATTTCGCAGAGAGAGAGAGAAGAGCTTCTCGATCTCTCTCTCTCTCTTTGCCCCATTCCATGGTGCATATACAGGCTATTCTCGTTAAGAATTACGTTGCTTCAATCCATCTAGTACGAGAACACATATTACGTATCTGACTTTTCATATTTTATCTAGATTTTCTTCATTACGGCTTTTCTGATCTCGATTTCGCATATTCCGATTTTTGTTCGATCGAGCGAACGGATTTCAATGATCTCCGTAACAAGTGACAACCGCTGTTTATAAGGTCAACGTTCATTAATAATTAAAATAAATTCACGTTGTCTTTTTAGATTTGTTTTCGATTTTTACATATAGTCGGCGCTGCTTATTAGAATCACGGATGGTGGTATCATTCTGGTATTGTTATCACCATAAGGCAAGGATGCTGTTGCCTTAATAAAATTTTTAAAAACGACTTTTAAAAAAATGCCCTAAAAATTGGGGGGAAAATTCTATCAGAATAATAAAGCTAAGTTCTCTTGAAAAACCAGTTATGTTTCGAAAGTCCAAAGAAAACGTTTTGACAGCATCAAAAGCATATGTGAAATTTTCTATCCTTAACGTTTCGATTTCATCAAAAATAGCACTTTTTTTTAATAAACGAGTCGGTTAGGAACAATGGCGTTATAGCCCCTACTGAGGCTGACAGGGCTCCGGCCCAGGGGCCTGAGCCGAATCTAGCCATTTTTTTGTTTTTTTTTCACAATAAATTTACTATTGAGATACCCGTGCAGAATCTGACCGGGGTGGCCCTGTTGCTAGATGTGAGGAACATGACTGGCGTACTGGGGAGATAGGGGTTTTTGCAGTAAAAAATGAAAAATACCCCCCCCCCCCAATCAGAAAATCCTGTTTATGCCTATAGTTATAGGGAACAAAAAAAACATCTTTTGGGCATTATAAATAGATTAAGCATAAGATTATTTTGTGATATTGAAAACCGTTATATTGACATGCCCCCCCCCTCTGAAATATGTTTTCCCAGTCATACAACCTCTATTCGGTGGTTACCTCCACAGACGGCCACTTTTTTGCAAACGCCGAGTGGCCGTCTTAGAGGAGTTTCACTGTATTTTCTAAAGCCAACGGTTACAAAGTTAGTAGTCCTACGAACAAACAATTTGAATCATCTTTGTTTATAAGCAGGGCCGTCTTAAGAGCATCGTGGGCCCCCGGGCCAAGTGGTTTTTCTGAGGCCCTACCTAGTAAATACTAGAAAACTTCAACCTAATCTCATTTTTGTGAGGCCCCTCTTCTCTTGAGGCCCCCGGGCCATGCTCGGGTGTGCCCATGCGTTAAGACAGCACTGTTTATAAGGTCAACGTTAATTAAAAATTAAAATAAATCCTCACATTGTCGCTTAAGTCTTAATCTAAGTTCTTAATCCATGGGTTGTGACCCCCCCAAACTTGGGTCACGAGGGTTTCCGAGATGGGTTTTTAAAATCCACTGACAGTGTCAAGGGCTGTCGAGCTATGGGTCAAGGCCCAAACATGATTCGCAAAGCTTCCGAGATAAGTACAAATCCACTTATAGCCAGGAATTTCTTATCCGACATCAAATAACGAGCGTAAAAAAATTACCAGTAAGAACATCGTAATTGACACCGAAGTTTTAGAAATAGAGATGTTTAAAAAATCTATATTGACAGACTCCAATAGTTTTATTGGGTGATCACGAACAGGGTTTCAAATAATGCAGGCATATTGATGTTTGGATCGAATTAAAGCATTAAATAACAATTCTCCTGATGATGTCACCACCAGTGTTGGGGAGACGTTGAGAACTCACTCAAACCGACGACGGTCTTCGAACCCGCACAAACAATTTTCATCATTAAAAAACACTATTAGAACATTAGTACCCTCAAAATCGTTGGTAAAAAATCTTTTAATATAACCGAATTTTTCGTAAGAACTAAAAACAATATCATTAATATGATTTGCTTTGTTGTCTCAAGAATACAGAACACTAAGATCAGTCGTCGGTTATCTTTACTATATCAGCAATAATCCCATGATCATGCTTGAATTTCATAGAATTTCAGTAAAAATTCAAGAACTTCATTCTTAGATTGAAGACAAACAAGAATTTCTTTATGACAATGTGCATTATATTTTTCTCAAGGTTTTTAGTGTTTTCTTGAAAATTTATTTGATTTTGTGTTGGTATATTTTTAAATTTTCACTTGAAATACATATTTTAACCCATTTGTTCCCCGAGTATTTTTCCGAAAAAATTTGAAACACGTGCGTTTTTTTTTGTTAAGCAAGATTTTTTTTGGGGTACAAGTAGGTTAATGAACATTTCTTGCTTTTCCCAGCCACCCTGTTGGGCAGCTTGCCTGTTGTGGTCTTTGTATTTGTGTATTTTTCACAGAAAATCGCTTAACTCTGAAATTGTGCAACTCGGGGTAGCGCAAGTCGGGGTATTACAGTGTTTTAGATCCGAAAGATTGTTTCGTTTCTTTATGTCCTAAAAGAATAGATATTTTTGAGAAGTAAGCAGTTCCGGATCAAGAAATGGACCAAAACATCGCGAGTCGTATAACAATGTTGCTTTAGGAGATGTTCTATTTTCTGGTTGATTTCTAGAATACAAGTTTTAGTTGGTCCCTTGCTAGAGTTCTCTGTAAAGCGATCGGTTATTCTTCGAGTAGCCCGAGGACACGATGTAGCAATATCGTTACTGAGCTACCTTTACTATAATGATATTGAATTCGTCCCTGACCGGAAATAGCCTGCTCCTTATTCCCGATATAAGCTGCGACTTGTCCTATCCTAGTCCTGCCTTATGTTTTCTCCATCCGCATTGTTCAGAAAGGTTTGCAATCCAACTAACTAAATAAATCAGCAAGCTGGCTAGTTGGTCTTTGGTCTCGTCGGAATTGCCGAAATGCGAATGCAGATTGAATGTGTATCCTCGATTACGTGTCGGATATTTCAGCGTTATTTCAACGAATATGCATTTATGGAGTCCGTGCGATTTCCGCGAGATATAATGATTTTCGGTTGTTAAGTGGTTTGTGTGCATGTTTGTGGAATGTATTTCTCGTGTACGCTTACGCTCGAGTCGTCGGTAATCATGTTGGATCAGCGTCTAAAATATTATTGTTTGCTGATTAGTTTTTAATAAGGGTACCTAGCCAAGTAGATAATATTGTAACACGGTTAAAGAGAGAAAATATTCAATCTATCAAACTTTATTTGCTCAAGTGCTTCGACCCATGGCAATGTAAATGTGGTGGCAATTATAATACAATCAAACATAGAATACAAAAATGACTGAATCCTCTATGGTTCATCCCCATAAAAACATAGGTTTTTTTTTAAAAACATTGTTATAAATTGGTACCATTAACATATTTTTTAAGTGCAACAATCCATCCACGCAGAAATTTAATTAAGTAGAGTGAACTTTTTAATTAGCTAAAATGTTTAATTAAGTGTAAAATATACAGTTGCCTTGATTTTAATATTATCTTATAAACAGATAAAATCTTGCTTAGCAAAGATGAATAGTTTTTAACCCGAATTTTATTTTGAATCCCCTCAGTTTGGTGCGATTTAATAAACCTTTAAACATGTAAAATCTCAGCAATTTCAGCAGCTTTCAGAAATTACACTAACAAGGAATCGACTCTTTCTAAATAAAAAAAAAGTATTGTACTTATACAGCTGCATTTTGTACTGAAATTATACTAAGATATATATATGCACTTTCTAAGACACAAAAAAATTAAGAAAAGAAATTGATATAATGGGGTTTTTTTGCCATATATTTGCTATGTACATTCAAAATATACATGGGACCATACAGGGCTAAATGAGAAGTATAACTTGACCAATGTGAGAAATATATAAATTAGTACATATAAAAAATAAAAAATAAGTAAAAATTAAAAGAAAAACAAATAAATGGATTTGGAATATTAATCAGGCATAGAACGAAAAATATAAATGGCACAAAAAATGAATGATGCTATTGTGATCTATTATGTGGTCATTTAAATAGGTTACAATATCTTCAGTCGAGACTTGTCCCGCAAATTTGAGTCTATATGCATTACTAGTTAGGCAGCTAAGTAGAGAGAAAATGAGACCGAGTTTCGACCCTCACAATTGCAGAACGTGCAATTAGAATCCTTATTGGCGTGGATTTTCTTTTTGTTAAAATAAGTGATAGGGAAACCAAAACCCAACTGGATTATCAAGCGTTTGATATGAATACCTGTTGGTGACAGGAGATAATGTGCTTTTCGTACACGCTTGTACGCTCGAGTCATCGTAATCATGTTGGGTTAGCGTCTAAAATATTGTTTGGTGATTAATTTTTAACATCGATACCTAGCCGAGTAGATAAGGTTGTAACACGGGATAAAGAGAAAAAATATATATTTTTTTTGTTATTGATATGGAATTTCATAAGTCAACGAATGCATGAGAATATGTATTGTTCATATGAACTATCATTCGAAAGAGTACAAAGCAATGATTTTTATCAAAGTTTCAGACACATAATTGAAGATTCGTCGTTTCCATAGTTTTAAAGTCTAATAATAATTTGAAGCAAACTTTTTGTATGAAAATTTAGTATTTTTTTTACATGTTTGAATAGTTCATTTCAGCTATTTTGAATGAAAATTTAAAAAATATAGGTATAGCGCTCTTTGTTTTTGTAACTCATTTTTTTCGATGGAGAGATTATTATATACCTAACATATGGGGATAATAAAGTTCGTTTCTCGTGTATGTGGATGATATTATTATGGTTATAGAGATTTTTATACACAACATAAATTTCTAAAGAACTATGGCAGGTTATTTCATCGTAATTTGCGGTCCGAAAAGTTTTCGTGTTAAGCAACCATGATCATATTATCCTCTCGAAGGATATGATGTAACCACTCAATATATTTTTTCATAGATGTACGTATTCATGAACAAAGATATTATGTCAGATATTATGTGTACAAAGATATGTGCAGAGAGAAAAATTCTCTCAGTCTAAACATCATCATTTTGATGAAAAATATGCACATTTTTGTTTTTCCCGAATTTAATTTTTATTGACCATCCAAATGGGAACAATAAGTTATGTGTAGGTGAAGGAATTATTTTACGATTTTTTCTGAACCCAACACCTGAAAATCTATAAGGATCAACTTTATTCTCAAAAAACTTTTCCCATGGCATTCCTCTGTGTTATTTTTAATTGATAAAAAATTCTAATTTAAAATTGTGTATACAGGGTGATTCCATAATTCCCTTTCCGCATTTTACTAGCGAACCCCACTTATAGTAGAAACATACTTCCAATAAGAAAAAGTATCCAAATAACGTGTGAAACTCAGATTTGTCATTCATATTACAACGGGTTGTATATTTATCAAAATAAAAAAACTAAACTGCTTTTACGGACACCCTATCCTACAAACTCAATTAGAAAAAGTTGTTGTTCTGTCTGTTCGGAAGCCAACAAAAACATTTCACGTTTCGAAGTGTAATCACTGAGATATTTGAATTTAATATTGGAGAAAAGTTGGAAAAGAACAGCATACACGAGGAAAAAAAAGTTGCCCGTCGTTTATGCTATTCTTTCTCAACTTCTTTCCAATTTTTGAATCCAAACATCTCAACGAATATTGCGCTTAGGAACCTTGAACTTTTTTTAGCCTCAGAAGAGACCGCACAACACCTTCTCTAATTGGGTTTTTGAGGACAGGGCGACTGTATAAAAACTTAATTTTTATATTTTAATAACTATATAACCCCTTGCAGCTTGAATTACGCATCTGATTTCTACACGTTATTTGGATACTTTTTCTAATTGGAAGTACGCCTCTAGTATCAACGGTTCACCAGTAAAATGCGGCAAGAGGAATTAAGTAATCACCCTGTATACATAACCACTAAAATCATCTAATATTTTATTACTAAATAAAATTGCTTCTAATTCTGATTTATTTATTTTAGAAAGAGCCCGTAAAAATTTTCAGTATGAATTTTCTTTTTTACCAACTAAAAATCGGTTTTTCTTTATTTGTAGCAAACACAAGAGAGAAAATACTCCGAGTTAAAAAGTTTACTCAACTATTTTTCTTTAGGAAAGCAGCAGCAGCAGTAGCCAGTCGTTGGGCAATTACGAAGTAATTTCGTTGCAGGAGCCAAAACCCGGCGGATTGTTTTGTTTATTTCCTTTGCCTTGGAAGATTTTCGGAATTAAAGAAAATCCACGTTTTCCCCACCCGGTTTGGACAGCAGGTGGCATCATGGCGACCTCCAAATGATTCTAATCTCTGGATAATCTTTTAAATTGAAGGCTGAAGATTCCACATAGTCTCATTTTCACACTGTGTTCTCTCTTAAACGAAACTACAAAACTCTCACGAGAGAGAGAAAAGGTGAGATTCACTTTTAAATCATTGGAGGGTTTTTTTTTTTTCTTTCTTTCAAATGAAATAATCGTAGATTCAATTTGAAGGTGATGAAAATATTCACTGCCGTAGTTCTTTTTGAAGTCATTTGTGATGAGTCATAATGAGTCAGTAGAATAAACTGATCAGAAGAACATATCGAAACGTTTTTGAATAATATCTGCTGTAGCTTGAAAGAAGTTTCATCTATTTCTGTCGTTTCAAAAATATTGCGTAAGGGGGGGGGGTAGAACTGCCTAAAGCAGGGGTCTTTAACGCATGGCCCACGAGAGCGACATTTGCCCCTCGGAGCTTTTTGTCGTGGCCCGCGGATTATTTTCAGAAAACGTTGAGAGAGAAAAGATAATTTCGGAATTGACGAAAGCAATAATAAAGCTTAATTCTAGAATATAAATGGAAAAAAAATAATTGTAGAATATAAATGGAAGAAATAATTCCAGACTTGATGAAAACTCAGAATTAATAAAAAAAAATTATTTCAGAATTCATGAAAATTCAGAATTACTGAAAGAAATAGTTTTAGAATTTTTAAAAATAATTTAAGAATAAATAATAATTTTCAATTATAGTTTGTCTCTGTTTAAATCGGGACTCCATTGGGTCCTTCCATTAAGATGTAATTAAATTACATGAGTTGGTGGACCGCTGGCTTCGTGATAAGTTTCAATTTGGCCTGCCGTGTCTGAAAGGTTGAAGACCCTTGGCCTAAAGGATCATACAGACTCAATGATAATATGATAAGTTTCTGCTGAAGAATTGAGGAAGCAGTACATATTTTTGGTAATTCTCTAGTGCACTCAATTTTTAATTAAGCAGTGGTGAAAATCAGGGCTATATAATAAGGGCTGTTTCATCCTTTTGAAGTCTCACTTATATGATATATGATAATATGATAATATAACTCATAATATGACTAGGGATAGGATTTGTATGACTTCGCATATTTTTTTATTATTTTGTATATTTCACTATTTTTACTCAAAAGAAAATTTTTCATGATTTCTAATCATTTTAAGGCATATTTTTTCTCATTTTTGGGAAGGGGTTGGATCTTGGCGTTCAAGACATCTGTACATTCATCTTATTGAAAATACCGATTCTTTAACCCCTTTCGTCAAGCTGGAGATAAAATGCTCTCGAGTAGACTTATTGCAAGCTAGTGTTGCACTCAAGGTTGCCTAGGGGTCTCCCAAGGTCCTTTCCAACTGTACTCCCCTTCCCCAATAGTAGTGCCGCTATAAATTGATTCATCATTCAATCAATTACGGGCAGATAGCAATGCCTCAATATTTTCGGATCCTTAGCTGTTTTTGGACAAGGCCATAGCCGTTGGGGGAGGGGACCTGAAGATCCATCCCTAGATTCTCCCACGTGTTACCTACTGATTCTGAGATGCACATGTGGTTATTAGTTAACTGAAGAATTTCCGTCAAAGCAACAACTATTTTTTTTAATAGTATCAATTGCACTAATATACTATATATACAGGGTGTTTTGTTAAAGGACCGATAAACTCAGAGGGTTGTTAGTAGACATCAAGAGGAACAAAAATTGCAATGGAACATAGTGTCGCAAACCACGTTGAGAGGGTGAATATCGCGAAAACGCATGCAGGTTTCGAAGTCACGCTGCAAAAAGATTTATTTGATTAATTATTCCAATAGTTGTTGGAAAAATGGTGGCCGCTGACGTTATTGCAAAGTCTACAACGACGTAAAAACATTCCCGGACGCGCTCGAATATACCAGGTATGCTTTTGATGTCTGCAGCAGCGACGACAATCCGCGCTATGACATCCTCCGGTGTGTCCACAGTCGTGGCATAAACGAGGGATTTAAGGTGACCCCATAGGAAAAAGTCACGCGGATTGAGATGGAGGCCAAGCAACGGGTCCCACGCGTCCAATCCACCTTTTTTTGGGTATGTAACATCGAGGTGATTACGCAAATTACCACAATAAGGTTAATTTACGTCGTCCGCAGCGCGTGATCCTACCCCAGCTCATGCATTTCGCGACGCTGCTTACATCAGATATGGTGAGCGAACCCACGAACGCGTTCAGTGATCAACTACTACTTCACCAAACACCAACTCTGGCCATATCGCTATAGTGCAATTTACTGTCATTAGTGAGATGGGTTGGAAGTGAAGGCGCTGTCTATCGGTGGTCAGTGATCAACTGACATCCACCTTTCGTTTCTTCTGGACTCAGAGCCTGCATGCGTTTTTCGCGATTTTCACCCTCTCAACGTGGTTTGCGACACCATACAAAAAAAAAAAAAATACAGCAACCCAATTAAAAATGCAATTAACACAAATTACAAACAATATATACACATGATAAAATATTATACAATGCCCATAAAGAATACTTATGGTTGTCTTATTCTAAGAATGGATAGCTTCTCGATTTACCCCAACATGTTTATCGTATTTCTTTTTAAACGTGTCAATTGTGTTACAATTTACTACCTCCGGGGGTAAGCTATTCCATTTATTAACAACCCTATTGGAGAAAAATTCCCTGCGACACCATAATCTTGCATTGTCCCTCACCAATCGATACTGGTGTCCCCTTGTAAAAGCAGTCGATTGGCGGTGTACTAAAAGTTCATGGTCCATCCTATCCATCCCATTGAAAATTTTGAACACTTCGATCATATCTCCTCGACACCTGCGTTCATCCAATGTAAACATATTCAAAAAATGAAGTCTTTCTTCATAACTCAAGCCCTGTGTGCCAATAAGGACACGCGTAGCTCTTCTCTGCACCCCTTCAACCAAGTCTATGTCCCTCTGTAGGTATGGTCTCCAAAACCTTACAGCATACTCCAGTCCAGGACGAACTAAGCCTCGAAAAAGCGGAAGAATGACTTTAGGAGAACGCGAAGAGACCTTTTTGAAAATGAGACCAAGCATTCTATTCGATTTTTTGACAACCGCTGAACAGTGTTCAGAAAACTTAAGTCGCTCGTCAATGAGAATTCCCAAATCGGTGACTCTAGTTGCATCCGGGATAGTGACACCATTCAACTCGTAAGAGAACCGTGGGTTGTTCGAACCAAAATGAGCGACCATGCACTTATCTACGCTAAACGTCATGCTCCATTCATTTGCCCATGCTGCAATCTTGTTTAAGTTGGTCTGGAGCAACTCCCTATCGCTTTCATTCCCGATTACCCTCATTAGCTTCACATCATCTGCGAATTTGCTAGTAATTCCATCGATACCCTGATCGAGTTTATCGATAAAAAGTGAAAAAAGTATGGGGCCAAGGACACTTCCCTGAGGAACTCCACTTGTGACGTCTGTCCAACCAGAGAATTCCCCGTTCACCATAACTCGTTGCGACCTGTCTCTTAACCACGATTCTATCCAATTCAGCAAGTTGCCCCCTATTCCAATCTCGTGTAAACGCTTCAAGAGTTTGCCATGTTGGACCCGATCGAATGCCTTCTGGAAATCAAGGTAAACAACGTCGACATTTTTGCTCTTACCCAAAGCCTTAGTCACGTAATCATAGAAGCAAAGGAGGTTAGTTACACATGACTTCCCCTTCCTGAACCCATGCTGATTATCCGACAATACATTATTCTCGTCTATCCACTTCACAAACTGCCTTTTGATGATAATTTCCAAAATTTTCGAGAGGGAGCTCGTCAAACTCACTGGACGATAATTAGACACCACTTCTCTACTACCCTTCTTAAATATCGGAACAACGTTAGCCAGTTTCCAATCTCTCGGGACGATACCCTCAGCAACACTACTCCTGTATATCTGTGCGACTGGCCCCAACAATTCATTAGCACCTTCCCTGAGAACCCTGGGATAGATATCATCTGGTCCTGGTGCTTTGCTTGCACATACATTTCTTAGAAGATTTAGGACCTCCACGTCTTCCACTTGAATATCGTTGAGCGTTTTATTACCCCATGCAACACCCGTATATCGAATATCATTATCTCCATTAAAAACCGACGCGAAAAAGTCATTGAAAGCACTACACATGCCTACATTGCTCTCTACTTTTGAGCCTCCTATCGAGAGGGGGCCAACTGTCCCCTTACATCCATTATTGACGTATCGAAAAAATACCATGTTCCATTGAAATTTTTTTTTTTGTTCCTCTTGATTACTAACAACCCTCTGAGTTTGTCGGTCCATTAATAGAACACCCTGTATATATATTATATATTTCTCATCCTCACATTATTATGCTGAAATTAATGTTACCGGAAATAGAAAAGAATAATATGATGTTTTTTTTGGCTTTATTGGTCATGATTTTAGTTTTTTTTTTAGAGTTTAAGTGTATTTTTATAGAGCATTTTCTCTATTAGTTTATAGGTCATAAAAATCCTACCCCTAGTCATGACCGATAGAGTTCCATGTGGGAGCAGCACTTGCGTTGAAAAATGTAAAGAAATCTACAATACAAGTGGATCTTTCATTCTAAATCACAATGTATACAGTGCAGATATGAGTTCATAAAACTTCGACTCGTTTCCCCAAGTTAAAACAGCCTATATGGAACATCGGTAAGAGTCCATTTGAGTTTCGAAGCTGCTATCCAATGAGATAAAAAAAGCACATTCTACTCATGAAATATGTTAAAAGAAAAATTTAAGTAAAACATTTTTACCGTGGTAAAAATTTGGAAGCCACACACACTAGTTAATTTTATAAAACTCTGTATATATTATTTAGTCGATAGAATGAATGAATTTCAAACTTTTACTGTTTTTCATTATTATGTTTATCATATTCTATGGCTTTCTGATTGTTTGTCATATCTGCAATGCTTTTTATACATTGTAAGGTAAATTCTGTGTTACATGATGCCAAAAATATACCAAGGGTCTTATAGTGATCTATTTCTTTTTTTTTGTTATACACCCACTATGACATCTACAAAAATGTAAATAGAATACTTTATTTTTTAACAAAACTATTCATTTGAATATTATTCATTCGTATATGAATCAATCATATCAACTTTTTTGGCTCATACATTTCTAGGATTCTATTGAGATATATTTTCAAGCAATACATCTATCTGATCATCATTTCGTAAAAGTTTGCCTTGACTTCAAGAAGTTCTAGAGTTACGTTACTGTATATGGTTTCGGTGAAGACGATGTATCAAACCATCCCAAGTCTCAACTGACCAGATACAAACTCGAACAATTCTCCGAAGGGGGCAGGAGGCTTCTTAATCTTTGATGAGTAACATTCCAGAAACAGATGAAAACGAATAGTTTCTTCTCTGGGACTTATTTAGCGCCAAGCAACCTTAGGTATGGCAACAGCTACGGAAGATGTTCATCGATTTGCTCCTACTAAATCACTGTTTTGCCTCTTCTACCACTTTTACTTCTTTTGCCTCCTCTCTCTCTTTGGGAGAACTTTTGGCGAGTGGAGTTTATGATTCTTCTATGGGAAATATGTCTGAAAGCATGGCAAAAACTTGTCATTTTTTTTGGTCGTTTTACGGATAAACGGTAGAAATCCTCGCAAATTTGATGTCGAGACGTATCAGACGAGTTTTAGACGAGTCAACCTTATAGCTCTTACTTTGATCGTGTTGACAAGCCACCCCGGCGTGAACAAGAGCAGTGAGTATGCGGCGATGGCGGGATAACGATTCTTCCACCAAACAACGTTTTGTAAAGAAGCTAAGGCGGCAATCACGCGTTGCCGCTGCTCAGTCATTAAAACACCTTGATGGCCCCCCGTGAACTATGAGCGAGCATTGCGCGAGTTGGTGAACAAGCGTGGATGATAGTGAGTAAGTGTGTTGGTGGATGGTGGTTATTTTACTTGAAGCCCCCCAGAGTGGTTGCCTGGGAGACACAGCATCATTCGCTGGACAGGAAAGGGAAGAAGGCGCGTGCAAAACCAAAGATGTTTCTTCGCAGTGAAAGAGTGAGAGAATCGGGAGAGCTCAAAAGCGTCGACCCATCAATTATGGATGGCCAGGTAGCGGACAATCAGTTAGTCGGTAGCAGCGTTGGCCCGCAGCCGGTAATGGGCGGCCATTAGGTGGCTTGCTTACTGCATAAATAATGCGCTGCGCCTGTGAGTGAGTCCATGATTGCCCCCATTATATGGTTTCAGGCAGCGGCAGTAGTATTCACCTTACAATACGTGCAGTCGAACGAAAAGAACTTGTTTCTTTTGAAACTATCTACTCGCTCTCGTCCTTTTCCATCTCTGTGCACTAAAATGCACGCTATCGACAGATCTCGAGCCGAGATTTCAAAGAGTCATCTTCCTCAATTGCTCTCCTGTTGGATTTTACACTAAACCACCCCCGTTCAACAGAAAACGTTTGCAGTTTGATCCATCCACTTATGCTAACACCGAGAATCATACACGTGCCGCGATTCCCTCATCACTTGCATATCAGAAAAAGATTAGGATTATGTTTGTTCTTTTAATCGTATTTCTTACGAATCTTCTATAGGAGTTAAGAAGATTTGTTTCATTCCTTTCAGACCCGAGGAAGGTGGGAAAAAATGAAAGCATTCATTTTTTGGAATTTTCAAGATGTTTTTTTGCATTATTTATACTCAAAAAATGCATTAAAAACATAAATATCAGCAAATCTTTATTTTATTCAAATTTTCAAATTTTTTAATATAATTTTGCAGCTTCATAAGAAATAACACATTTAAATTTTTTTAGCCAAGATGATACAGGATATATTTATATTCGCATACAATTTTTTTCTCTAGAATTTTATTCTAAATTTAATGTAATATATCACATTTACCCCGGAGACACTTTCTCCTGGAAACCATCTTGAAAAAACCTAAAGTTCAACTTCAAGTACTGCCCTCTGGTGAAAGCCCCAAAGTTTATATTCACCATATTTCTAACTCAAAATACACACAATCCTTTAAATCAGGGCTTAATTCCCTGAGGATGAAAAAAAAAAATTAACTACAGTGAGAAAAGGCAACCACCACGTTTGTTGCTGCAGGGATCTGAAAGGGATATACAATGTGCAATATTGAAATTTTTTCTAAAATGAGGAACTCCCCCATTTTAGAAAATTTACGAGTTTTTCTTCTTTTTTTATCTGAAAAACTTCTTTTGAACAAAAAACGAGAAACATACACAACAGTACACACCAAAATACAAATAGTGAATACCACACCAAACAATATACGAACATAAATTCAATATTAAAATCTCCTAAGGGGACCCTACGTCCACGTAGGGTAGCTGCACCTTCAGACAAAATCATTGAAATAAATAATTTCATGTCACATTGAATGATCGATGCAGATTTTCTCCTGCTAGTTTCTTTAAAATATGTATTAACTATACTCTAGAAAATATTTGGGATCTCTACTGAGGTTCGAGTGGTCAATTTCTGGTTTTCTCCGATTTTCGCGTCTTTATGGCATCATCATCCGCTGCAAGAGGTCATCCACTCAGATGCTCGTCTTCTTTAATTAGAATAAAATTCCTCTATTTATATAAAACACTCTGACGAAACCATCGAAATATAGATTCGCGTAAAGCATCTCATCTCCACAGACTTCAAAAATTTCTTCACAAGTTTAAGTCACATTTCATTTTCGAAAAACATAATACAGTCGACACTGGTTATAACGACCCCACGTTATAGCGACCATTCCATTAAAACATCCGATAGGATAAGTCCAAAACGTTTTCATATAACCACTATCATATATGTTTTCCTTGCGACCTTTGGGAGGGTCGTTTATATAGGACTCTCCCAATATAACGTCCGTTTTCGACCAGATGAAAAGGGTCGTTATATCGAGCGGCGACTATCATCATTTTTGCTAAAAGTCAACATTTGATCAGCCCTATATAAATATTCAAAATACACCGATTAAAGACAAAGCCAGACTGGGCATCTCTGTTAACTTGAAAGTGTTTATTTCAATGATAAGAAACACAGAAGGAAATGTTCAGAGTTGCCAATTTAATTATTTTTCAACTAGATCTGGTCTTTTTAGACCATTCAGTTGGAAAAAAATGCCCATTTAGTTAACTATCTAGTTATCTAGTTGCAAATGGAAATTAGTTACATAATTTAAATATTAAAGATAAAAAAATTTATAAATGT
Source organism: Pholcus phalangioides (assembly GCF_987345545.1). Taxonomy (NCBI): domain Eukaryota; kingdom Metazoa; phylum Arthropoda; class Arachnida; order Araneae; family Pholcidae; genus Pholcus; species Pholcus phalangioides. The sequence goes on along the minus strand of NW_028301600.1, from coordinate 31,328,538 downwards.
GTAGATATTAGGTGCGCGATTTTAGTTGTTTCTTATGCGAATTTTCAAAAATTCTAGTTGTTAAATTTTTGTACTGTTGGCAACAAAAACCGGTGTTGTGTTGTTGCCTCCAAAAATCGGTCAAAGCTCAAAGTGACCGGATAACTCAATTAAAAGGCTATTATCAGCCTAAAACATCCTCCGAGATTTAAAAATTGTGTACTTTTTTTTGCATAAAAATGACTCAAATATCAATGTCTTCAACTAAAGTACTAAAGTATAATGTTAAATATAACGGGTGATTCTTTGTGAAAGTTATTTGCAAAGAATGAATCACTTATACATAAGCATCTCTTCCAGCACCAACTGATTCCATCAAATTAAAATTCCTATCACATAAAAGATATGTATATACATCTTTCAACTCTTAATACAACTGCTTCAGAAACTCTCATTCCATTATAAAGAAAAATTTAGCAATCTTCGCTAGATTTCTTGAAGATATGAGCATTATCGTAAGTATGTCAGAACACATGAGCGCCCCGAATAATAATAATAACGCATTAAATAATGCTTCCGTGTGTGATTACATTTCTGGCGTACCCTCTGTTCCTTTAAAGAGACAGCACACCACATCATATATACTATTCCATAAACATTAGCATTCCGCTCGAAATTAAATACTTTATCACTTTTCGCGTAAAGATACGAAAACCACGGGATTAATAACCGTTAATTTCAAGTTAGAAATAATTCGAGTTGCTGCCATTTTGCCCTGCAAACAAAAGACGCGAAATATTTCTCTCCGCTGCGCAGACCATCGCAAATCATGTGATGAATTAGCATTTTGTACTGTAATTCACTCGAAAGTAGCTCTGAAATGCTGTCTGATTATAGTCTATCGAGGACTGAAAATCTTTAATTGCGTCCGTTGCCGTTATCGGTTTCCAATCTATTCCCCACAACTATGTATCAAACTATTGAATTCTTTGGCGCAAAGCTACGTTTGATAACGTTTCCTAGTTATTTGATGGAGATGCATACATACATTCTCTTTCCACTTGTCTGTTTTTGAGTAAAAAGGGGTTAATTCGATAATAATAAAAAAAAAACGTATTGTTCGAATTTATATACGAAACAACAGTATATGTAATGGCATGGTACTTATTAGCTAATTTTTAGAAATAAAAATTGTGGAAAATTTTGGGTTGAAAGGAAAAAATTTTAATTGGAAATTTGATACAACTTATAATATCGCACCCTATGAACTTACTTCTTTTTCACGGAAATCATGAATTCGTAGGCTTTTTCGAAACTCATTTCGTGAAAGAAGAGTGTCGTTATGTAATGGAAACTTGATGCTTTGAGCGGTATCGGCAAAAAATATATCTTGAAATTACGGGGTAGCGAAAAAAAAAAGATAATTTTTTTTTCTGGATCGATATAATTACGAAACAAAAAAAATCGATTGTTGCGGAAAATTGCTGAGGGATGACATTTGTCTTATTTCAAATAAGTTTTTAACATCCTTAGAGGATCGTAGCATGGTTTTTGTTTTTATTGTGTTTTTACTCTTCATGATATGAGTTGGTAAGACGAAGTGTGTTAAAAACAAACCTACATATGTACAGGGTGTATCACCGAAGGTGTCCGAAAAGTATAAAAATTTTACGGTTCATCTTAATTCGAGTAAAATATGAAAAACTATCAGAAAAAGATAAAAAAATTGTTAGTTTGGTTGAACCCACCAGAAACGATTATTAGAAGAGAGAAATATAAAAACTAAAATTTTTATACGGTTTTCAATCAGAAAATTGTCGATTGGCAAAATTGTTTCCTCGTTCCTTTAATTCAGAATGAAATTTTGTCAGTAAAAATACCATGAAAATTAGCTGCGATATCGGTGATTAATCTTTTGATTTTTGCCAATTTCCTCGTCTTTTCAAGGCCCTGGACTTTTTTGAGACATTTTTTATATCACAGAACATATTGTAATACTCTTTTTACTACAGTATAAGTACTTCAACTCCGGCCATATCGCTATACGCAATTCACTGCCGTTAGGAGTTGGGTTGGAAATGAAGGCGTAATCCATCGGTGGTCACCTCAAGCTCTTTAGGAAAAATATCTTGTTATCAATATTCTTCCTTGCCGTCGAACCTGGGACCTAACGGCAACGTTAGCAACGATTCAAGTATCATCATCTTAACATCACGCCACGAAGATCAAGTATTTGATGGTCTTTTTCATATTTTAATTGAATTTTAAAATGAGTCGGACATGGTCTAACACGATGTATGTAGCATACTTGTTACGGTGAATGCGATAAATTCATTGTGCTTGTGCATTATCACCGACCGTTTTGGTGAGTTCGATAAATTTCTTTCATATACTGGTAATTTGTCACATTCATCGGTGATTTTGTTCAATCCCCAGCTTGTATCAGTAAATATGATAAATCTTCAAGGAAATTAGTCAAATTTACCAAAATTGTACTTAAACTTAAGACAACTGAAACGTTCAAATGACGATTTTTTCGAAAATTGTCGAAAATGGTTTTTATAAATTCATTTGGAAGGTTTTACACAGAATCCAAAACTATTTGATTCTTGTACATGCAATAAGTAACAATAAAGTTATGGCTGATTTAAATCATCTGGAACAATGGTTTCGAAGGCAACAAACAATTTTCAAGCGCGTTTTTTTTTAAGATTCCTTCTTTTGTTACTTTATTCCACGCGAAACCAAATTTCTCGAAAACTGTGCAAGATATTCTCATGTAATTATTTAACAATGTTTCAGATAACGCTAGCTCTGCAATAAACTAAGATCTTGGCCATATGTTTAGAATTTAATATTTTACAGGTGTGTGAATGAAAAAATTATTATTATTTTATGAAAACTGCCATATCTCAGAGAATATTTTGTGTATCTTAAAACTTTTAGTTCATTGCACAGATAATAGTCATAGAAACATATTGTATCAAAACTATTCAAATAAATTGTGTGGTTTCTAGTGTACAATGTCTGGCATAAGTAATGAAAGCTAATTTTGAGGACATAATTTAAACAATCTCAAAAAGTTTTAAAGATATTTCAGAACCTTCACTGGATTTCCTCATTTCATACAGTATTTTGATTTAAACCCACTTTTTTGTGAAAATCACAGTGTTTTCAAAAAAAAAAAAAAAAGTGCCCCCGCACGTAGTCAGTTACCTTAGGCCCCTTTCACACGGAGCGGATGCGGATGCGGACGCGGATGCGGGTCCGGAAGAAGTTTTAACAATTGGAATATACTGCGCCTTTCAGACGAGCCGAAAAATCTCCGCACCTAGGAAATGTTCATGCGGGTCCGGACGTCGTCCGCATGTGTCAAAACCTAAGTGCGGGCTCCGCATCCGCACATAGAAGTTTTGACAATAGGTTTATTCGGAGCTATTCAGACGATGCGGATGCGGAGCGAATTCGTCCGCATCTTTGGGTACTTTTTGAAGGTGATTTTTCACGGATTTTTTTTTAATTATTTGCCATAATGATAAAATGACCATCATAAAACACCATATGATGGTCCCTGCTCATTAATATAATGTACCTACATACGTCTATCCCTTTGTTTCGTTCTGAGATTGAGATATAGCAACTTTAACTGCCTTTTGTCCATACTTTACAATTTTATACAATAAAACCTGCCAACAAGGGCCACTGACGGAACAAAAATGATAAGCCGTTCTGTTCATTACGAATATTTAATTGACTACATACTTTAATAACTTTCAAATTTAATTTAAAAATTTTAATTTTTTTCTTTTTAAATTTTTAAAATTATTTAAAAATATCTGAAATATTATTTTAAATATTTGTTATTTTTTTAAATTTTTAATCTGTTAATTTTTTTAAACTTTAAAAAAAATACTTTTATTAAACAACGTTATCCACGTACGGTGTTCACTCAGGGCCGGATTAAGTCGTTTGAAGACTTGAATATTTTTGGTGGTTCCCCCCATACCTACAAGTTTATTTTACACGATATTCAGTCTATAAACTTAAAAAATGAAATTTTATATTTCAGAAGTGACTAATCTAAGGATGGGATTTCACTATAAAAGGTTTATGAAAGTTATTTTATAAAACTTGAAAAAAGCAACTAATAAATTTATCGGTTGCATTTGCTCTAATGCAACCGATAAATTTATTAGTTGCTTTTTTTTAAATAATTGTTATAAAATTTTTATAGTGTAATCCGGCCGGGATTATACTATAAAGTTTTATAAAAGAACTTTTATGAAAGTTGAAAAATTCAACCAATAGGCGCATCGGTTGCATTCCAGAAAATGCAACCGGTGCACACACACGCACACGCATTTTGCATTCAAAAAATTCAACCAATAAGATAATATTGGTTGAATTTTTCACGTTTTATCAAAGAGCTTTTACAAAACTTTTATAGTGTAATCCCGGCCTAATGCTGATATTACACTATAAAACTTGAAAAATGTAATCAATAAACACATCTGTTACATTCGAGCGAACTTAACTGATCGGCCTATCAGTTGCATTTTTCAAGTTTTATAAACTAACTTTTATAAAACTTTTATACTGTAATCCCGGCCTAAGACAGAATTGTGATGTGAATATTTCTAAGCACAGACATTTTGAACGTCCCCACCCCTCCCCTTTTTTTCTACTTGCAAATTCTTTGATATCTCCTGAATTTTTTTTTTAGGAACATATTAGTTTTTGATGTTTTTGGATTGGATTTTTCGAACATTGGATGTTTTTGGAATTTTTCTTTCATATTTTTCCGGAAAGACAGATTTGTTTTCAAAATCTTTTGAAAATATTTGAAGACATTTTCTCCCATCGACTACTTGTGAGGATCGGAATGAAGACATCTTTATTCCCATATTCTATGTGGCTCTAGACTAAACCACCAAAGAATACCTCTAGGCTGCATATGGGCACTGAATCAGGGGTGAAGGAGAAAAACAGTTACAAAAATTGCGAAAAAATAGTTTTTATGCACGAATTTCAACCTAAAGATGCGGGCGAAACACCCGCATCTTCAGTGCTCGTGTGAAAGGGTATGCGGACCCGCTTCCGCATCCGCATCCGCGTCCGCATCCGCATCCGCTCCGTGTGAAAGGGGCCTTAAGTCTAATATGAGATGAATTCAATTGGCAATGTTGATTTTTATTTGCACATGTTAATACTTGTAAAGAAAGTTAACATGGAGAAGAGAATGATAATTATTTTTATGGTTGTTTTTTTTCACATCTATTTTCATTCAATTTAGTTTTTATGGAAAAATACGTAAGCATCACGTACGGGCAAAACTAATAAACTGATGAGAAATAAACAAAATGATGAAAGGAGAGGTGATTTGTGATTTTTTCCATATTTATCAAATTCGCCAACTTCATCTGGGAACTATGCATAACCACTGGTAAAAGCGATAAATGTAGTGAAATTTATCAAACTTACCGAAACGATTGGTGATTATGCATAACTACCGATTTATCACATTTACCGTAACATATTAACCCATTTTTGACCGCTGTTCCAATTCGTGACCAAATTCACAATTTTTTTTATATATGATAGCTGGTTACTTAAATAACATATTTGAGAAGTCTCAAAAAATTTGATATTAATTTGGTCTTTTTCTTTGTAATTAATATAAATCTAGAATTAAGTTACTCTTTGATTAAAATTAGTTAATCTAATTAAAATAGTTAGTCATTATGACTTTAGGAGCCTTCAAGTATCATGTGACAAAAAAATTGAAGAAAACATTTTATTTCTCTATTTTTAAAAAAAAATTATTTCTGTTCATAATCCCGAAAAAAAAAATCCAGATCGAAAATCAGGATAAAATTTCCAAAATATCATTTTTGAAAAGCCCTATAAAACCAAATTTTTTTGCAAACAAATTTAAAAAAAAAATTATTTTGTTTTAATTTGTCTCCTCTCATTAGACCTTTTAATTTGAAAAATTTTCACATATCTTAGGAATATTTTCATGAAAATTAACTGAAAAAAGAAATTAAACAAAGCGTTGCGCAAATACAACGTCAGTCAAATATGCATAATTGCCGGTAAAAGCGATAAATGTAATGAAATTTATCAAATTACCGAAACGATTTGTGATTATGCATAACTATCGATTTATCTCATTTACCGTGACATATTAACTGTTCTAAAGCCACTGTTATTGACAATCGGATAGGGGAAGTTGCAAATCCATAGTTGTTTGCACGTACCGTGACATTCAACATGACGTCTGATTTGTTAACTTCAGTTCAGAAACAGAACACATTCAAATATTATGATGGACTGATATTTGATGAAGGAAACCATCAGTAATGGCGAGGATTATTCCTGTAATTACGGGACATTCCTGTAATTTTCGTTGTTTCCATCTTTCTAAAACATTTGTCTCGTTTTTTCAACGCTACTTGTTTGAATTTGTAATATTTACTAAAGTCGTGAATACACACATCGTTTTCATAATATAAATTATGTTATGATAATTATGGCAAAAATTATAAATATTTATATGTCATATTTGTTAGGTTTAACGTTTCGTACTCAATTTTTTTGGAATTGTAATTACGATTGGTGATTGTGCCTACTTCTAACAATGTTTTTGATGGCAATTGGTAATGTCACGTATTTAATTAATTATTATTTAAGATTTCAGTTGGTCATCGTATATGGTCATCTATTTTTTTCATATGGTCATAATATTTTTTTCCGTGAAATACATTTTTGTTTACTACAATCTATAGCAACCCTTTATTTCCAAAACCTTCAGCAATTTTAGTAGTAATTAGCAAATTGCATTTTTTGGGAAAAAATTTAGTGATATCCCGTATTTAGGATCGCAATTTCCTGCATTCTCCTTGATGATGTATGGTGAACCGAAGTATAAAGGTATAATTTTATTTGAACCTATATATGGATATTACTTTGCCTGCTTACCACCTATGCTATCGTCGCAGACCACCTCTGGTCTGCAGACCATAGGTTGAGAAAGGATGGATTAGATGAATGAAAAAAAATTGATAACATCTAAATGAAGATTGGTATTACAGCAAAGTAAATGACCAAAAAATAAATTTACATCTAAATTCATTTACATCGATTCGAATTAACGAATATTTTATGTTTCTCATTATGATGTGACCTCCAGAGGCTGACTTAGAGGCAAGACATCTCAACTAAGGGTCAATTCCACACTTTCGGAGTCATTTGTTAGACTGTGGTAAAGGAATCATAACTAACGAGCAAATGAGCGTCTCGGGGGGCCAGTGGCAACAGCAAGTTCCACAAACGAAGATTAATCACTCGAACGGTGCATTAATTTCACCTCATCTATCAACACTCTCCTTCACCCCTTATTGTCTGAAACTACAAGTTCTCTTTTAAGGTGGATATCTCTCTCTCTCTCTCACGTCTCTATAAAGTATCGGCGTAGAAAATGCACTTCAAACCTTTTCATAATACATCAAAAAAATCCTACATAAGAAGGTATCAGATATCAAATTACTAATTGGGACAAACCTTTGCGCATAGGCCTAATTACCGTATTCATCTCCTGTTGCTTTTAAGTAGATTATGGTGTAATGACATTGCAAATACAGTAACACTTTTCAAAACGAAAAGAACCTTTTCAGTATTACTAATATACTTATATAATTAGTTTATAGTTTACTAATTGCTAATATACTACTTTTAATTGATATCTCTTAACCCTTTATCTACTGACGGTACTTTAACGTACTACTTTTTTATTTACCCCGTAACATCCCTTACATATGTTGTTGGGCGTTGGTACTAGGAAGTTAAACCTGTTGGTTATATATAGACACCTCTATATCCTGGACACTTTCCTACATTGGACGGTTTTATATAGGACCAACCATTATCCTATAGAATGTCCACAATACTGTACCTCTATATCTTGGACACCTCTCTAACGTGGACAGGTTTTAACGGAACCCATAGGTGTCCAACTTGAACAGGTTTTACTGTATAAACGCTGTATAACAACTTTACGATTACCCGATGACAGCATAAATGTGAGACTACTAGTTTTTTGAATATGGACGAATATATATTTCTGCATAAGAATTTACTTTCCATAGTCGCCATTGTAAGCAGCTATAGTTGCAACTTTACAGAGGCGTAATACTCAGGAAATAGTAATAACATTTCACCACTGACGGTACTTTAAAGTACTGTACCAATAATCTTCTTCACTCCCGTAAAAGAACTTACTGCATTACACAAAAATGTGATGCCGTAGAACACTGCATTTACAAAATGTTCCCTAACGAATGTATAAAACAAATTATGGCTTTTTTTTTGTGGTAAAATAGATAAATATTCATTATTATGTATCACATATTTGAATTTGTATTATTTAGTTTTATTGTATAGCGTATAGTGCTGACGAAACTTTCAAGTACCAGGTTCGTACCAGGTTTTCCATTCGTTGTGTACTGAATAGATTTTAGAAAAAAAAATACTTTCTTTGTTTTCAGGCTCTAGTTTATAAGGAATACAGCTTATAACGAGTCATTTGCAAGTGATTTCCAAATAGCTAATGTTAAAGATACAAAAAATACTCGATACAAAAATATTGCGAGTTGAAAATTGGAAAGCTATAACGTCCAAAGAATTCTCCAAAACGCTAGTTTTTCCTTCTATCTCTTCAAGATTTGAGCATGATTACTCTTACCATAGCATATAGTCCTCCTCAGCACCACTGTACTTCTAACCAAGAATGGACAATGAAAATTCGAATTTACTTGACCTCTTCTATTTTCGGGGTTCCCTACTATATATATATGAAATACGTGAGGATTTTGTTCGATTTTTCTCTATGCCGTCTTAACGCATGGACCCACTCAAAAGAAGTGAAGCCTCAGAAAAACGATAAGTAGTTGAATTTTTCGAGAATTTGTCAAGTAAGGCCTCACAAAAATCACTTGGCCCTGGGGCTCCCATGATGCTCTTAAGACGGCCCTGCTTTTGTCTCTTCGAATGACCAAGATACCACAGGATCAGAACTTGCAGTTAAAAGTCGTTTCCGAATGACTGAAAAAATCGTGCTAAAAACTTTCCGATTAGTGGAAAAATGTTGACGAGTGCGTACAGCCACACATGGAAGTGATCAGTGATATAATAATTGATTATTCCTCTCCCAAGCATATGAACTTTTTCGCCACCTAAATATACTACCGCTTCGTTATCTATATTTTCACAGATATCGAGATAATCCTTCTAAATAAAAATCAACTCAACCTACCTTTCAATACTTCAAGAACATCGAGTAGATTTAGCAATACATTTTATCTACACCACGTATTCATAAAACAGTAAAGAGAAATCATTTCACGTTTCTTATTCCGAAATTTTTACAACAATCTGCTATCTGACATTGTTGACTGCACTTCATTATTTGTACTAAAAAACGTCTCAAGCAATATCTACTCTCCATAAATGACATTGGGAAAGCTATTTTTAGTATTCAATATATTCCCCCCCCCCATTTCAATTGAGGTCTCGAAAACAAAAAGGAAAACATTACCGCCATCACTCGAAAATTTCTAAATCTCACCTTCCGTTGTTGCTATTATTTATTTTAATACTGATTATACATATATATTTGCATCATTTATTATTTATTTCATTTATATGAATAAAAGAAATCACTCATCTTAATTTAATCAATGTAATATTTTGTAATATTTAAATCAATGTGTAATATTTTGTGTCTGTGTACATATGTTTGCATGTGTATCTATCATGTTCATAGATGATTTCTTTGCCTTGCGTTTTTTCTTTTGTTTGCTTGTTATTAGTATTAGTTTGGTTTTTTTTTTCGTGTTTGGAAACTAACTCAACAATAATTGTGCCCACCAGTATGATCGATCCCTTGGATAGATTTTCTTTGTGTAATATATGTTTTGTTAATGGGATGATTAAAATTGAAATTGAAATTGAAATTGTAAAAGACATTTTAATGCAGATAAAGTAGAGGGTTTCCTACAATTTTTTCACCTGACGGTCAAAAAATAGAAATTCGCTTATAACGAGAAGTCCGTTATAACGAAAATTTTCCCCGTGATTGTGAACTGACGTTATAACGGACTTTTACTGTAGCAAATGTCTAGAAATGAGCCGCAAAACAAGATCGAGCGATAAGAATAGAAAGCAAAAGTTAATTGTATGGCCGAAGAATCAATCGAATCTGAAAACTCTAAGAGTTAAAAGAAACTACTCAGCTGACATGAAGGAAAAACATAAAACATAATATCTATGAAGGAACATTAGTCTGATAATTCGTCAGACTCTCATCATCAGTTAAGATGATAGCAGTCATAATAACTCCCACACAAATTTAATGCATCTAATTTAACTCCTCTCGTTGCAAAATGATCACATTAAATGGAACAGTGATTCTATGTATATATATTCAAACTCAGATCTTTGATGCACGAGCCCGAGGAACGTACCCTTCGTGGAAGAGAAGGTATTTCGTGAATGGCTAGTAGCGTATATCGATACAAATAGTAACCGCGTAAGGGAAATTCTAAATGTTTTGCCATTACTGAGATATCAGCTGAAGTTATCTTCGATTTACATCAGGTGTCAACAGGTGTTTTATTGCAATAGCCGCGGATGCACTCGAGCTGATGGTACCACATTACCATAACAAGACAGGAAAGACATCGTACTAATAAGATATTACTGAACCACAACGTTTACGACATTGATCTAGGAATATAACTTCTCGCACAGCTAGAACTATAATTGTTAAATTGATTCTAGAAGGAACTAGGGATAGTTATAGAGAGAAATTGCTATGAGCTAGAAAATAAGGAAACCTTCATAAATGGTCTTCTCAATGAGTTTGAGAGCCCCGTACCCGAATTTTTTCAGAGCACTTATCAACTTTCGTAAAAAGATATTAGATATAAACTTCTCTCTCGGTATCCAATTACCAATAATAAGAAAATAGAATGGAATATAAATATAATAATAAATAATAGTAATGAAATTTTAGCATGAATAAATTTGGGGACCTTGTGTTGGACTCGGGGTCCTGGGAGCATTCTTCTGTGGACAAACTAAAATTAAATGTTTTCATTTTTTGTTTGAAAGCATCTTTATAATTGGTTGATGGTATTACTTCTTTACAGAGAAATCCATGGGAAAGAATTTTGCTTTGACTAATTTGGCATTACTCAGCAAATGATAAAAGTGCAGTCAAAAAATAATTTGTCTTCAAAATGGCATAACCTCTTCGTTCCAAAAGTACACATATGTGTACCTTCATTTTTAACGATTTTTAATGATTGATTTTTAAGTGGTTTTAATGATTATTTTTTCAAGTTAAGACTTAAGGTATGCGTAACGGTACCCAACTCAAATGGTAACAGCAAAGATATCGACCCAAATCAATTAATTAATTGATTTAAAAAAATTATCTTGTTTTGTCTCAGGTTTTAAGAGGATATGAACATTTGCCAAAGCCATAAGAAATAATCCGGTGGTGCAGTAAAAAAAAGTGCTTGATTAACTTAAAAACAGAATTTCCTCCGTTGGGGGGGGGGAGGCAAATAGTTTCACAACTTTTTCAATAATTTGGAGACGTTTTGCTCGGGGTCCAAAGCCCTGGCCACAATAGCGTTCCAACATATAACCAAACAAGATGTCTTAGTTTGTTTGATGAGGTTAACCGCAGATGTGACGAATAAAAATTAATTTTTCCTTCCCAATTTTAAGATACGTAATATATCTCTTCAATCCTTGAGAGTGTCATAGTTGGGACTTTGTGGCGCAATATCATTATTTTTCGCAATTTCACTCATCAGGTCATCAGCTAACGGCAAAATACTCCAAAAATGATCTGCGAAAATCACAGTAAATGAGCAGTTGCGGAGAAGAGTTCAAACAAATGCTCAAAAGAACAAAATTGCAATTTTCGTTTATCGTCATTTTAGAGGCCTCATTGAAAAATTTCTCCTGGGACCTCACACATCTTAGGGCTGCCACTGCAGCGTTCATGTCATCCGATGAATATTCTTTACTTATCACAAAGTTGAAAAAACAACGATGTGTGTGTAGTAAAATAATTATAGTTAGTTTCAAATAGTTATTTAAAAGTTGTAAATAACAATTGCCTGTGTGTAAAACAACATTTCCTCACTTCATAAACAACCAATCAAACCAATAGTAACCTTGTCGGCAGTGGCGGTCTCAGGGAAATTCGACCTGAGCAAATGAGCAGTGCACCTATATACAAACAGTATAATATACCAATTTCGGCCAGATTAAAATACACATACACACTTCTGAACTTTTTTCTTTTCGTTTACTCCTCCAAGAGATATTGGTTACAGCTCTCTTTTTCTTTTGTTGTTCCGTGGAAATAAAAATAACGAAGAGGAAATCTTTCTCCATCGCCCTAGTGTTTCCCTGCATTCCATGCATTTTAGCACTCCAGACTTCTGGTCCGTCATCCTGCTCGCCATACTTTCTTAGTAATGCAACCAAAGGCTCGGTCACATTGGGCGCGTTCTAGAAGAGGCATCAAATCGAAGGTGAAAAGGCGAGAAAAAAAAGGAAAAATTATTTCTGTGCCCACTCGAAGAGGCGCGCTAAATCCGAGGTAGAAGGGCGAAAAAATTGAAATAATATGTTATGACATAAACGCTCGCTGTTGCTTTAAACGCATCAAAATGAAGCGATGAAAACAAAAGTTTTTTTTAATTGGAGGGAAGTCAAGGGCGTCAAAAAATAGGTCCGTACGGGTAGAGATTTGGTCTCCAGTCGCCCCTGAGTGCAGTGCATGTGTGTGGATTTGGAAATTCTAACAAACCTCACCCTACGTACCTTTTCGGAGTTTCATGGACCTAGTTTTTAGATACCCAAGCCCAGATTGAAGCAGGTGCGTAAGGTCAAAGCCTCCAAGATACTACTTAGGAGCCTCATAATCTCTATCTAGGAGGCTGTGATGAAGCAGCCTCTCCATGCCGCATGAAGGAACCCCCTTTTTTTCGTTTCAAGAAACTAATTTCTTCGTCCCTTTAAAGCCAATTTGAAAGAAATGGCGAGTAACACGCTCAACCAGAGGAGCCCCCTTCATCCAAGAGCCTCCTCCTCCTAACCAGATCATGGTCCGCCTCTCTGATCAGAATCCGCTAATATAGGAGAATGAATTTGTCCCGTATTTTACGACACAGTAGTGACTAGAAATAAACAATAAATCGCCCCCTACAACACATTCACGCCTGGGGAAGGGGCGCCGACTGATAGTTTTGCACAGGGCGCCACGTGGTCTAAGACCGGTCCTTGTACGTATCCTTTTGCTGCATTACCATATAACTGCAACTTATCTCAAAACTTTTATTCATAAAAAAGAATACCGAAGATATGCTGCCATCTATCGAGCAGAGCTAAAACAACATAGTCACTTTTAAATTGTAGCTAATGAACTGATAGCGTGACAACTCGAGATTTGTCTTACAAACCTCAGGAACAAACTGGAATTGTGCATGGCAACCAGGCAGATTGAGTTGATAAGCAAAGAAATGCGAACAACCATTTCTGGTCATTACAGCGAAGCCATTTGAAGTGAGCAGTTGCTCATTGTTGTAGGGGGTTACTCTTAAACCCTCTCTCACCTCTCTCTCTTCTCTCTGTCTGTCTGCCTCTTTCCACAACTATATATATACAAACATAAGTCGGAGGATGGCTCCAAAAGCAAGAGCTGTCATTTTTAAAACGTAATTTTCTTCCCATAATGAATGCATGACACACAAACAAAGGATTCCGCTATCAAAATCTTTCAAGGAATGAAGAAAGAACAATGGACTTTTACTTTAAACGCCTTTCATCATTTTTTCATTGTTACCCTTCATAGGAATTCTCTCTATATTGCCTAGTTCTTAAAAAAACAATGGCAATGAATATCGATGATGAATATCAAAAAGAATGAATGAATGATGAATATCAAAAAGAATGAATGAATGATGAATATCAAAAAGAATGAATGAATGATGAATATCAAAAAGAATGAATGGATGATGAATATCAAAAAGAATGAATGAATGATGAATATCAAAAAGAATGAATGAATGATGAATATCAAATAAATGAATTATAAGATCAATTATGAATGATAAGATCAATTATGAATGATAAGATCAATTATGAATGATAAGATCAATTATGAATTATAAGATCAATTATGAATTATAAGATCAATTAGAATATATATTTCTGGAGCAGTCACTGGATTTACAATTCTTCTGCATATATAAAGTCAATATAAAAAATATATCAACAATTGCGATAAAAATTTCCGTAAAATGCTCAGTATAATTATTTATACAAAGATGGAAACAAAAATTTTGATACCATTTAAGCCAGGAAATATTTTACATATTTTTAAAAATATTTAAAATCTACCAAAACTGGAATTTCTGCAATATGTGTGAATTTTTCGGCCTCGATTATATTATCAAATGGATTATAACTGTGGAAAAAATGTACTGCATGTGCACAGAACGAACACAAAACGCGCTTAAAAACAAGGAGCGAACTAACATTTAACTTTGTTAACCCTTTCATCGTCATTGACGAGATCTCCCGCCTTCCTGAGAGCCTCTTATTTTGGCATTGACAAGCACTGATATTTTGTAAAGTTGATTTCTTTATGGAACACCTTTCCCTATATCCCTTAGTTTGCATCTGCTGAAAATCGCAAAAAAAACCCACATCATTGAAAAAGATATGGCATTTCAGGGGGTTTAGTGGTTTTTACTATGCCACGGAAAAGGTTATTATTCTTTAGAATTTAGTTCTAGGTCTTAAACTTGGTGTACAATTGGCCAAGGAAAAGTAAAAACTATTTGAAAATTCTCCAATATATGAAGTAAAACACACAAGGGCGGGTTAAGCGAGGGGTGCAAGCCATGCTTTGACAACAAAGACGCTCAAAAAGCTTGAGGGAACAAGCAGAGACTGGGACCGTAATACCTTCTCCTCCTAACCAGATCATGACCCTACCGCTCTGTCTCAATGAAGAGATGTAAGCAGGTGGTCGAAGAAGACCTGAGCAATGCTGGACGCTGTGCGTGTATGTGTTGTGAACCTAACGTGAAGTTTGTTTCTGTGTAATGCTTGTTTTAGTGCCATCTGTTATCTATATTTCTTCACAATAAAAGACAGAAAAAAAATTTATTATAGTGTGAACGTATACAAGAACGCACACTTTGAACGTGATTTTCTCAGATTGCAGTTTTTGAACTCAAAAAAATAAAAAAAAAACAGTACTGCCCCAAAAATTCTGGCATTTTGAAGAAATGCTTATTCGGCACGTGTTAGCAAAATGAACCTCGGATTTAGCAACTGACTAATGGGAAGTGTTTTTTAAAAAATGTAGAATTTTTAGATTTTTGAAGTTTATATATATTTTAAAAATTTTAAAAATTCATAAAATTCTAACGAATGGCCAGATATCCAAGTTTAAGGTTCATTTTACACACGTTCTGCGAAATTTCAGAATTTTTGATGTAGTTTTTTTTTTGTTTTTTATCTTACAGATAAACTTGGAAATCGCAGTCTGAGAAAATCACGTTCAAAGTGTTTTTCTTGTATTCATTACCTCTTGCTTCTATTTCGAAAGAACCGATTGACAGTAAAGTTTTATATAGTATTTTATTTGTAATTGAATGAAATATTTTTTGAGAAGTCATTTTTGAAATTCAACGCGACACATAAATTCAGATATTGAACCTGCTACTCTCGGTTGTTTGCGATGCCACCTGCTGGTTATTTTTTAAACTACAAATTCATCTATTGTAGGAGAAAATGTATGATCCAGGCAATGCACTGTATAGTGCAAATACACCCCCTTCCCCCGTATCGCCGCCCACGAGTTCAATATTCCTTATCGTAACAATTTTTCCGATTTTATGTACTTCAAGCTGAAACTGGTGAAAATCGTTATTTTTAATTGCTACGCGTGA
Organism: Pholcus phalangioides; assembly: GCF_987345545.1. Taxonomy (NCBI): domain Eukaryota; kingdom Metazoa; phylum Arthropoda; class Arachnida; order Araneae; family Pholcidae; genus Pholcus; species Pholcus phalangioides. The sequence goes on along the minus strand of NW_028301600.1, from coordinate 31,312,513 downwards.
TGTTGAAACCTTATCTCTTCACTCATAAATACAGTGAAACCTCCCAACAACGGTCACTAACGGGACCGAGCAAAAGTGGCCGTTATTGGGAAGTTACCGTTGTCAAGAGGTTCAGTATTTTTGAAACACAAAACACATTATATTAAATTTTTTGATTTGCTTACAGAATTATAACAACCCAAGCTATAATTAATTTGAAGTTGTTTTGTAGAACATTATAGTTATTTTGCATTGAAGATGCGTGAATTTTGTATGAACATTATATCTGTGACTGTCTATTGTTAATTTCATTCAAAAATTTCATGAAAATTCGTACAGAGTTGCGCTATAATCCTTGTATCCTGGGACATGTATTCTTCAGATCAGATTCATCTTCCGACGCAATCAAGTATGTTTTGTTTTTATCTAGGGCAGTATTTTTCAATTCGTGCTTATCCGGGTATCCTTTGTCAAAAAGAATAGAAAACAAAGATTCTCTGGTCTATGACATAGCCACTTGCTAAATTCTAACCCTAAATTCTGCTTTGTTCTTTCTGAAACGCGTCTAGTGCACCCGTCAGCACCTACTTGAGGAACCTCCACGGTACACGGACCACATTTTGGAGACCACTGACGTAGAAAAGTACCCACAGTTATTTTTATGTTCAAAGGATTCATAGAAGGAAAAACTCCTTCAAAGCAAATCTTTAAGGTTATCTTTCTTATGTGATATATAATGTGTCACTTTTCTTTCATTTTAATTTTTAAAAGTGGCCGTTATTCGGAAATCGTTGTCCGGATGTTAACCTCAACGTTAATGCAATGGGATGCGTTCTGTTCCAAGAAAATGTGGCCGTTGTTCAGAGGTTACCATTGTTCGGATAGCATTGATATGTTAAGAATCGTCTATCATGTGACATTTAAACAAGGAATTAGAACAGTGTATCCCAAAGTGGGCAATATTGTCCCCCAGGGAATGCATGGGGGAGTGCGATAATAGTTATATGGATAACAATATAGGATCCTATGCAGTGGCGTATTTGCAGGTGGCCTAGCGGGCAAATTTGAGGAATGAATGACCAAGACAATTAATAGAATGGAAGAAGGGTGGCAGAATTTGTATAAACATTAAAAAAAATTCCGCATCTGCCCAGACAGCAAGGGACTCGGTCAGTGAGTGACCTAAAGAGTTAGCAAGCATGTGAATGAGAAAAAGAGTGACTTAGAGCTTTAGTAAGAATGCGAATGACCAAAAGAGTGGAATAAGAGAGAGACACCAGATGAGTGAGTGACCTAGACTGTGTGCTACCATGTGGATGACCAAAAGACTGACCTAGAGAGTGTGAATGGATGCGAATGTCCAAAAGAATGACCTAGAGCAGCGGTTTTCATCCGGTGCTCCGTGTGTACTTTGAAGGGGCTCCACGGCTGCTCGAGGAAAATGAATAATTAAATTTGAAAACAAAAAGAGAAGGGGGAGTCCAGCATAAAAATTATATACTTTAAAGGGTTCCATGAGTCAATTAAGGTTGAGAACCGCTGACCTAGAGCATGTGTGAACTTGTAAATGATCAAAACATTGACCTCTAAAGCAAGAAAGCATGTCTGAGTAACCAAATGACCTAGAGCGTGTGCAAGTATATGTGTGACCAAAGCAGTGTGCGTGTGCAAGCATGTGAGTGACCAAAACAGTGTATGCGAATAACTTGAGAGAGTGTGAGAGCGTGGGAGTGACTAAAGAGTGTGTGAGCATGGGAGTGACTAAAGAGTGTGTGAGCATGGGAGTGACTAAAGAGTGTGTGAGCATGGGAGTGACTAAAGAGTGTGTGAGCATGGGAGTGACCAAAACTGTGATAGAGTCACGGGTTTACTTGTAAAAGGGGACGAACGAATTATATATATTGCACAAGGTGGCCGATTCGAGGAAAGAGTAGTCAAAAAAATTAGACTAAAATTGGGAATAGGCGGCAAAATTCTCTTAGCTCACAGGCGGCAAAGCTATAAATGCGTCTCGATAGGATCAGATCCTATGGGATCACTTAGAGGGGGGGGGGGGCTGATGAGGAAAAAAATATTCTGAGCATCCTTTTGTTTGGAACAAGTTTGGAACTATGGAATAAAACAGTGTTTTCCAACCTGTGGTCCACGAATCCCTTGGGTCTGTGGGTACTTTATAAGGAGTCTGCGGTATCATTTTCATTAATGAAAAAGCGGTAGTAAATTTACTACAGCGTTGTCTGTAAAATTCTAATTTTTTCGATTCCTTATGACATGAAAATTACAAAAAACAATACGTTTTGGAATTTTCGAGAAATTGGGCGTCGAAATTAACCTTCCGAAGCAGGGGGTACACAATATCAAGAAGGTTGGAAAACACTGGAATTTTAGAACATATAAAGATAAAAAAAGCAAATGAATTTTATATTATGAACTCTAGATGGCAGCACGATTATCTCCACATTATGGGTGTACAATTCGTACAGTGAGACTTCGTTTATACATCGCTCAAGACTTTCACATTTATAGGACGTTTAGTAGTCGCAATTGGTTCTTAAAAATACATATATTTAGGGTTAGCAGACTTCCTCTTTTGGAGGACATGTCCTCCTTTTTAATGTCATTTCAAGCGCCCTCCTACGTCTTAGAAAATCCGCCCTTTTGTCCTAATCGCCGTCGAAATTCACAGAACACAAGAACCAAATTACCCCCCCCCCCTCCTCCCCCAAGCAGGGCGGATGATATTTTAGCCATGGCTCAGCTTGCTGCAGGATAATATAATACAGTCCGAAAACCCGCTCTGGATGAACAAAACCGCAACATCCATTTTAATTGCTTGCTCACCAACAGCTAATGCCGTAGACTGAAGTGGAGAGGGAGCTGGTGTTACCTCTTCCATTCAGAAATGAAGAAAATAGGATGCATAAGTAACTCAATGCTGATTCCTATAGCGAAATTGCCTCTGGCAAAAAAGCAACGCTGCCGAAATAAAAACTTTCTAAAGGTAAAAAAAAAGCTCTCGCGTTGCTTCAGGCAAAGTGGTAAAACTGACCAGAATGTGTGAACAACTCATTAAAAGCTAGGGGAGACACCATGCTCACACAGCCCGATCCAGACGGATCGTTATTTGTTTTCTTTTAACGAGTGTTCCCAGGGCCGCAACTAGGGGGAGCAGGCGGATCTGGTGCCCCGGACGCTGGACCAGAAGGGGCGCCGAATTTCCTCTTTAACTGCTTCTTCGACATGGCAAGGGGCACCAAAATGCCGGTTTGCCCCGGGTGACAAATTATCTAGTTGCGGACCTGAGTGTTCCCCACGTATTCCCAAGGGATCAGCATGATCCGTCCAGGGAATTTGTTAAGAGTTAGTACACATCCATGCCCGAACCGGGATTCGAACCCAGTCACGCACTTAGTCATTTGTACGGTCACTAACTCACTCCTGAAGTCGATTTCCCACTAACTTGGTCACTCATCCATATGGTCACTCACACACAGTCAGTCACTCATACGGTCATGCGTTCAGGGCAGGTGAAATATCAGGTGCGAAATATACCGGGGCGAAATTTCCGGGGATGAAATGTGACGGTGACGAAATATCGGGGTGAAATTTCCGGATCCCCTCGTGGGGATCATGCTTCTGGTTCCTTTAGGAATTTTATATTACCGATTGTGTGTGAGCGTTAAATAATCAATATCTCGAGATAAAAATGTTCATAAAATTTTATTAGAATCATCGACGCTATAGTACTAAAAAAAATTATCGGATAGGCCGTGAGACCTGGAATTGGCCTCTAATTGGAGCTAAAAATTATAGGTAAAAGTTGAATGAGACCCCGCTCTACCATGGAAAATTACAGCTATTATTTATACATTTTTATATACGAATATGCGTATCAGATATAGCCATAGTGATACTTAATTTAATTATTTTTAATCGATGTTATATGAATATGAAATCATAGCAGATTTTAATACTATGATATTGCTTTAATTTTTATAATCAATATAAATGGGAATCATTTTGTGTGAAGTCAAAAAAACAAGTGGAAATAAAGATTTTCACTGACGGAAAACTTATTTCCTGAATTTCATAGACCTTTAGTAAGGACCTTAGTGAAAACCTTTATCATGGACACTCAGTAAGGCTATATCGTCAACTTACAAAATACCTATTCAATAACTTTGACAATATTGTTGCGGTGGGAGGACTTCTTATGAGTGAAAATTCGGCACCCTACTGTTGACAGGTGGAGGAAAGCATCGTCTTGCCTCAGCAGGCCCTGCCGTTTTTCAAAGTATTTTGGTGAAAATTTATGCCCGTTTCAGGAGGATTTTTGTGAATATGCGTAACTGCCAAAGGGTTAAGGAGATCCAGTTGAGTCTGTACGGAATTATTCGTTCCAAAATCTTTTCAGTTTACTGTTTGTTAATGTCAGTGGATGAATAAGACTTAAAACAGCTTGGGTCTTTATTGGGTTAGAGTGAAAAATTATTTTTCTATACTTCCAATCCACTGGAATGATTCCAGAGAGAGCCAAATTTTGCTGTATTCAGCACACAAGAGATGGATTTGATAGTCAGGGATGAAAGAGTATGATTTAACGTTGATACCATCAGGACCTGGAGATGTGTTTGGAGTATGATGAATAGCAGATTTGAGCTCTCCAATGGTAATTGGAACATTCATCAAATTAGAGAATTCTTGATGGGGGCCACTCAAACAGTCAAAGTCCTTGTGAGTAAAATTATTTTTTAAGATTTGACTGGAGAAGATTTAACTGACCCATAGGGTCCACCCCTTCAAAATTGCTGACCTGGAAAGCAAGATGGCGATCCACTCGAAGTTTAGACTGGATGAGTTTGAGTTTTCCAAGAATTGTAAAAATCTTGGGATAAGTGGCATGATTAAAAATATTTTCTGATATAAATTCTCTTTTCCGGAGGTTGAGCTCCTTCTTGAATTTTGCATTATTTTTCTTATAGATGATCCAACACTGAGGACAAGGACATCTAAGATATTGTCTGAATGACCTTTAATCAAAATACTCATTATATTGATGAGAGTGTAATCGAACCCGATATGCTGCATGATCAGAAAAAGAACAAGTATTGCCAAATGATGTCAAGTTTTCTTTGAAGGAATCCCAGTTTGTGATGGCCAGTTTATGAGAAAATTTATTTACCCGGAGATTGATGTCTAGACATATATAGGCAGATGATCACTGCTGCAAGGGAATCACTGCTGTACCAATTAATTTTACCCATTAAGTTTGAAGAATAAAAACATAAATCTATTGTGTTAGATAATTGCTTGAAAAATGAGTAGCACGCTTGGATCAGACAAACTAGGTTTTATTGGAACCACAAAAAAAAAAAAAGATTTCTGCCAGCTGTGTCTGTCCGAGGACTGTTCCATAAAGAATGGGATGAGTTAAAAATCACCAACAATGATGAATGGAGATGAGATTTTAGAAAGAATGGTATTCATGACTGTAGGGATTTCGGAAGTGTCAGCCAAATAGGTGTTTGCTATATAAATGTACTTGTTATGGGAATGGATCTTGATGATGATGACTTCAACGCCTTGAAGAAAGAATTTATAAATAACATGTGAAGGGTATGTAGAACGAACAGCTGTGAAAACTCCACCTCTGCCCGAACTGTTTTCTCGGTAACATCTGTATATCACAAGGTTTGGTAATCTTTTTGAAAACGTAGAAGGTGTGATCTCTTGTTATTGATGCTGCGCAAGTTCCATTGAAGCACTTTCAATGATGTAAACATAAAAAAAAAAGTATATAATCTTGACTAAACTAGAAAGAAGAACAAAATGATGGCATCCATGAATAGCTTATTCAATGAAGTAAAAGTGAAAATGACCATATATACAAATCTTGCAGTAAAACACAAAAACAGCACTGACTTGTACTGAAGTAAGAGAGAGAAGAAGAAGAAGAAGGAAAGTAAGTTATCATTGATTATGATTATTTGGACGGTTCCGCTTAGGCGCGTCCGTAGAGGTCTCTAGCACTGGCTGCTGAGCAGGAGTATCCTTTGAAAGAGAAACTTGAAATTTATTTTTCTTATGGGGAAGCTCACTGGTAAATGCAGATGTGATTAGGTGTACAGCTTCCTTGACGACTTGAGATATTAGGTCTGGAACAATTGACTGAATAGCTGCCGCTGTGGTGGTCGAGTGGTTATAGTGACGGACTCGCGATGCGAGGATCCGGGTTCGAACCCCACAGTGGTGGTCGGCTGAAGTTGGTTTTCTGTGGTTCCCAACTTCAAGGCGCAAATGCGAGCCGATCTCCCCGTTAAAAAGTCTCGCCACAGAGAGCAACAGTCCTACAAGACTGTTCATGACATTCAATCATAACACTTCACTCATAGTTAGAAAAACTGGTGGCAGATGGCAGCACTACACATAACAAGCATTACAGAGAAACAAAAAAAACTTCACGTCAGGTTTCACTACACGTACACGCACATTCCCGCATGTACCGATTCGTTGGGGGTTCCGGGGGGGTGTGGGCGGGGTGCATGTGTGGTGTAGCAGTAGTAGGTAGGGCCTCCAAAAAATGGCTCAGGGATCCATGATGTTCTTAAGTCAGCCACCTCGTTGGGCAATTTGCCTGTTGTGGCGTTGTATTTGTATTTGTATTCACTGATCAGTTCATGGATGGAAATTTTCACATCTTCAATTACTTTTTCACGCATTGTTTCAATTTATTTTTGGACAAAATTTTGGAAATCGATTTTCAAGTCGGTGATGGTTGATGGCACACATTTTACACTTGCTCTGTGAACAAAAGTTGGCGATTTATCTTTGAAGAATTTGTGAGCTTGGTGAATTGGAATCCGCTTGACTGTTTTGTACTTGATTATTTCCGTCTCTCTAAGAAATGTTGGGCACTTCTTGTCCATGGAATCAAGACCTTGAGCGCAGTTTATACATTTAGGAGCATTTGCGCATGATTCTGTATCATGATGATCACCACAACACTTACAAATAGTGTTGGTAACTGGACAAAATTTGGTGTGATGTGTAAATTGGAAGCATCGAGTACATTAGCTTGGTTTTGCAATAAATTCTTGGGGATGAAAGATTTGGAGCCAATGTATGTAGGATAGTAATTAACAACGTGTTTGTGGGTATTTTATTTTTCACAAATCGTCTAATGGAACCAAACCATTGTCCATCAGCTCCAAAGCCACATCACTCAGCTTTTCGTCAAAAAATGGGATATCTCTCAGAAGCATTTTTGAAGATAATGTGTCGGTAAGTAGAGTCGCTCTGACTCGAATATTTCCATTAGAAGAAAGCGACAGGACCTCCAATACAACTTCAGGTGATACCGAAATGAGAAGCAAGTCACCATTTCTTGGGAATCGGATTTCATGAATGAGGTTTGCATTCGGGAATTTTTGTTCAAGGCACATACGTAATTCCTTGGGCTTTGATTTTGAGATGGTCGTATCTGCAACAATCTTGACGGTTAACTGTAAATTTGATCCAGATAGATTTTGAATAATGTCCTTGGGGCCGATGTCCGAAACCCATAGATTATCCTCCGCCGATGTGGAAAGTAAGTTATTCAATGTCTCATGGGGGAACCATTTTGGAGGATAGAGAATTCAATAAGGGACCGTTCAAGTATTACGTAAGCAAATTTTTAGCCATTTTTGACCCCCTCCCCCCCACCCCTTGTCAGCAAAATTTCGTCATCAGCTCTGCCCCTCTGAATCCTAACTCATATTTTCATAAAGGGGGGGGGGTTGATGACGTAAGCGTTATCGAAACCCCTCCTCCCCCCCTCGTCATCAAAAGTCAGCAAATCGGAAACCCCTCCCCCCACCCCCATCGATGATGACCTTATACTTGAACGGCCCCTAATTGATGGTATTCATTGCCTAGGTGGAGATACACTTGGAAGTCTGGGGGAGCGCGTTCATTATTGCTGGGGGGGGGGGGGCACGATAATGATGATGTCAATTTTCATATATACATATATACATCAGTCGACTCCAATTTTGACGCTGGGTGTGGTGGCAATGACCCCACGCCCCCAGTATCTCCGCCCATGATTCATTGGGAGAAAACAATGCAGTATTAGAAGGATTCACACTCACGTCACTGAAGAAACACCCCAGATACTAATGAGGCTTTTTGGACCACGTGATATTTTCCTTTTTTTTTTGAGGGACATATAAGGTAACCAATATGGCGACCTCCTGTGCGATTCATGAAAGAAGCAAATCTAAATTAAAGAAACATAGAAATGAATCGTTTTTTCTTCTTTTTAATGGGAGATAGAAATTTCGAATTTTTTTTAACTTCAAGTTATTGATCTGCCTGCTTTTGCTTCAAAAAATGCTTGATTAAAGCTGCGGTTCTCCGATGTAATTTATATGGGCCAATAATTAATTTAAAAACATCCTAAACTATATGGATTGATGCTATTGGATAATATAAGACAATACGGAGACATTAATTCTCATTTTCCTGTTTGAGAAGATATAAAAAATTGAAATCAATGTTATTGCATGAATATCCACCTCAAAAGTGGGTCTGGCTCCTTACTTTATATTTAATTTTCTAGGCGTCGTATCTCTAAGCGAACTCAATATTTCGAAAACCAAAGATTCAATTCAATTTTTAAAATTATTGATGTGGCGGGAAATCCCACTAAATTTCCGCATTTCTACGCTAAAATCGGCAATTTTAACATTGATCTCTATGGGGATCATCCAGTGTATGTCCCTCAAGAGTGATGCTGATGATGATTACGACGTCTATTCGAAAAGCCTCATTAGTTGACCAAAACGAGCAAAAGAAAAATTATATACACCATGAACACTGAAAAAAAACGTGACAGAAGCAAAGAATTAAGCGAAGCAAAACGCAATGAAAATTAAGCAAACACAGGAAAAAAGCCGACCTCGAACGCGAGACGAACAAGCCGCCATTTTCCAATTGCTACGACGTCACGAGTTTCGCGCGGTGGTTTTGGTGTAGACGGTGTTGACTCTGCTCTGGAAGTCGTCAGTGGTCACGTGGATTGACCGGAAGACCGTCAGCTGTCCCGCCAATCCTTATTTGTTTACATATTTTAAGTAAATGACAGCTGCCATGTCCGAATCGCACGTGCAGTGTATTTTGTGTTTTTTCCCCAAAGAACAATGTAGGCTTTAAAAAGAAATCGCGTTGAATTCTTGGACTCTGACCAGGAATGCGAGGAAAATTGCAGGATCGGGGGAGGATTGCAAAATATTACATTTTTAAAAATCGTTCATGTGTGTACATTAGCATACGCAAAGGGGGTTTGGAGTTCTTCCCTCAAGCCGAGATTATAGTGTTATTTTGCAGGAAAACACGTAAACCCAGGGCCGTCTTAAGAGCACCATGGGCCCCCGGGCCAAGTGGTTTTTCTGAGGTCCTACCAGGTAAATTATAGAAAATTTCAACCAATTCTCATTTTTGTGAGGCCCCTCTTCTCTTGAGGCCCCCGGGTAGGCCCATGCGTTAAGACGGCACTACGTAAACCCCCCTTGAGAAGAAAAAAAAATTGAAACCCCTTGAGAAAATTTTGTGTACGCCTATGTGTGTGTATATGTGCCTCTATATTGTTGAACAGTTGTATACTCCATCATCTACAAATTCATAAAATGTTTTGATCTGCATTTTTCTATAAAAAATGTTCGTATTGAGAATAATCCCAAATTAGGAGTGTAAAAGCATATTCCAATCAAATAAAGAAAACTTTTGAAAATATTTCATACAAATACAAAGGCCACAGCAGACAAAATGTCCCATGAGGTAACTGAAAAAAGATACTCATAAAAATATGGTTGAATATATGTCTAAACTATATCGAAAATACAGCAACCCAATATGAGCAATGAAAAACCAATAATTATGGTTAAATATACATAGGCCTACTGCCCATAAAAACATTGTTATGGTTATCTCACCTAAGTGTGGATAGCTTCTCGATTTATCCCAATATGTATATCATATTTATTTTTAAATGCATCAATCATGCTAGAATTCACTACCCCAGGGATGGATCTTGAATTCTGCGAACTATGTAGCATCAGAAGGTTCCAACTGAAGAAGGGAAATTTGCAGTGCTGAAACTGAAGGGGAAGGGTGATTTTTTATCACCAAAATATTATTCCCTTACACTTGAAAAATGTCCAGTACCGGCCCTGCATGACCCTCGGAGGTAAGCTATTCCATTTATCAACAACCCTATTAAAGAAAAACTACCTGCGACACCCCAACCTAGAATTATTCCTTACCAATCAATGCTGGTGTCTTGCTGAAGCAGTTGATTGACAATGTATTAATAACTCATGGTCCATTTTATCCATTCTGTTGAAAATGTTGAACACTTCAATCATATCCCCCCAGCACACACCTGTGCTCTTCTAATGTAAACATTAAAAAAAATCAAGTCTCTTTTCATAGCTTGAGCCCCATGTGCAATCAAGAGCATGTGTGACTCTTTTCTGCACCCCCTCGACCAAATCCATGTCCCTCTGTAAGTATGGTCTCCAAAACCTAATGGCACACTCCAATCCAGGACGAACTAAGTCTCAGAAAAGTGGAGTGATCACTTTGGGAGAATGTGAAGAGACTTTTTTGAGAATGAAACCTAGCATTCTGTACACTTTTTAACCTCTGCTATAAACAATGTTCAGAAAACCTAAGCCGTTTATCAATGAGGATTCCCAAATCGGCGATCCTAGTTGCATCCGGAATGACACCACCATTCAATTGTAAGTGAAACATAGGTTGTTTGGACCAAAATGATTGACCATGCACTTGTCAACACTGAAGGTCATGCTCCAATCGTTAGCCCATGCTGCAGTCATATTCAAGTTTGTCTGAAGCCTCTCTCTTTCCCTTTGATTCCCGACTACCCCCCATAAGATTCATGTCATCTGCAAATTTTCTCACAATCCTATCGATACCCTGATCGAGCTTATTGATAAAAAGTGACAAAAAAGTTAGTTATATTTAAAATTTAAAATATAGTATAATTATTATTATAGTGTTATATGTTCCATTTATTGTCTTAAAAGAAGTTTTATCAGGTAAATGTAAGTAAAAGTTTCATAAAAGTCCTTTTATAAACTTTTACAAATGTAACCAATAAGCTTATCAGTTACATTCAATCGAATGAAACCGATAATGAAACCAATTAGCTGAATGTAACCAAGAAGCTTATTGATTGCATTTATCAAGTTTTATAAATAAATTTTTTTTATTAAACTGTTATAGTCTATTTTATTTATATTATATTAGTACTTTATTTAAACTATTATAATATAATGCCGGTCTTAGAAATATATTTCCCGTCTGCTCAGTCATAATTTAAAAATGTTTCACAAATAAGAAAACCTTTTTATGTAATGCAGTAGGTCTCGATAATTCGAAGTTCTGGATAACCCGAGGTGTGGGCTGACATTGTTGAAAATTCCTTTTCACAACCAGTCTATCTTATGCAAAGAAAGAGAGTTGTTTTATTTTGTGTCTTTTTCCCTGTGAACACAATTAATTTCATTTATAAGGAGATCTTGATCCCTAGACTGGGGCCTCCCCAGGCCAGAATTTCCCACAGGACCCTCTATAGTTAGTTTATGGTGGAAAAAAACATTCATATCAGACTACCCTAGGCCTAGAGCTCCTGCCAGCCACCTTTATGCAGAATCCATGGGTCTTATGCAAAGTCCAAAGGTGGTTGTTTATTGAATTATGGGCAAAACAAGTAGGAGTAGGTTACCCCCTTAAACCTAGTTGTTTTCTATTACTTTCAGTTAATCCAAGTTTTTTTTTAGCAGCATTCCAACTTATTTGCATCAAACAGCATCCATCATGTCATCCATGAAGCCTTAGGACCTACACATAGGCATATGCAGAATTTTCGCAAGGGGGGTTTCAATTTTTTTCCTTCTCGAGGGGGGGTTTTACATTTTTTCCTGTAAAATAATACTATAATCTCGGCTTGGAGGGATTGGAACCCCAAAACCACCCTTTGCATATATGCCAATGGACCTACATCAGAATACCACTATCTGTAGCAAGACAAATACGTCTCATGCTTGCACAGGGCCAGAACTAGAGGGAGCAGGGGGAAGGGCAACAGCCCTGGGCAGCAAAATTTAGGGGGTGGCAGTTTTAGGTGAGAACAAAGAACACTTATAAAATTATTGAATTTTAAAGTTGTGGGGGCGGCAAAAACCCTAGTTACGGCCCTGCATTTGCAAGATTTAAGACTTCTTACAAGTGTTCAGGAAACTTGTGCCGCCACTTTTTAAATCAGATTAAATTCCCATGAGGTAATGATCTTTATGCATGAGTGGAGGCAGTGGGGGGGGGGGCATTGCCCTCCAGCATCAAAGGTTGAGTCGACTGATGTATATGTGTATATGTGAATTGACATCAACATCATTGTTCCCCCCCCCCCTCAGACTTCCAAGGCTATCTCCACCTACGAAATTACATTTTTGCATGCGATGCATTTTTGGGCAATAATGGTTTTTCATGGATGTGGGGCACTTTAGATGGTTCTCATATTATTCGGTGGAAAAGAAGTTTCTCTAGGCAAAGGGTCTTTGGCACTAATTTTCCTTGCAACATTTCCACTAATGATAGTCATTGGCTGCAGGCAACTTTTTTTCATGAGGCTGTGAGGATTGTTCTTTTTTGTTTTAATTGTTCTTTATTTTACTTTTCTTCCCATTATGCATTTGTGTCAATTCTTCATGTCAACTGATCACTTGTTTTTTTTATAGACAATGGTTTCTGTGTTCTGTTATTAGCTGAGTTCAGATCTGCAACGTTTTAAAACATAACTTTGCTTTTGGACAGGAAGATGCTGTAGAGAAGAGATCTTCAACCTTTTTCTAGTCACGAGCACTGCCTGTACCCATAATCAAAAGAAAAGTACCCTTACAGTAAGTTTGACGTACAAATGCATGAAATCAGGATAATTTAAATCCTTGAATGCAATTTGTACAAGGTGTTTAGTTGGAACATTGATTAAGTGCTCGTGAGCACCAAATCTGACATGAGCATAGAGCACTCTGGGTGGTTCAGGGAACACCATAGAGTGCTCGTGAGCAATGGGTTGAAGATGCGTGCTGTAGAGAAAGATAACCTCTCCTTTGTAAATATAGAATGTAGGCCTATATGGAAAACTGGCTGTGTGAGGATATATTACTGTTTAGGAAAGGAAAATTGTGTATTTTCAAAGGAGAGATTGTCTTTCTCTACATATATGTCACCATCTGAAGGCCTTAATGTCATTTACGAGCTATTAGCAGAATGTTGCCAATACTACTAAACCACCTATGCACCTCATCCATATTCCTTTGCGGAACTTCCAACGAATTAGTACATGTTGGAATGTGCATGTATGTCTTGTGTACCTAACATGAGGTTTGTTTCTGTGTAATGCTTACTATGTGTAGTGGTACCATCTGCCATCAATTTTCTAACAATGAGTGAAGTGTAATGATTGAATAATTGCACCATTGTAGGTCTGTTGCTCTCTGTGGCACGACTTTTTACCAGTGAGATTGGCTCATATTTGCTCCTAGAAGTTGACAACCACTGTGGCAATGCTGGGGCTCAAACCTGGATCCTCAGGATGTGAGGCTGTCACTATGACCACTCAACCACCACAGCGGCAGTAGAATGTTGTAGCCATCCATTGCATGGAGCTATTTAGCGCACATATATACACTCAAAGGAGGAAATATTCTATCTGCTTTCATAGCTTAGAGGTAGAGCACTTGTTCGGTGTACGAGAGACCAGGGTTTAAGTCCCAGTGAGGGTAGAGATGAATTTTCCTTTCCTAAACATCAAATACCTCTAAGAGGCATAGTTTTGTTTTATTAAGCATAGGTTTTTAGGTACCATTCTACAGTTAAAATAATTATTACACTAAAATATTTAGAAAAAGAAAACGGTTATAAAATTTAATTTAAATCTTACATAATTCAACAAAAATAATTTTCTATAACTTTTTTTTTCAATTGATATGATTGTGTAAGTTAAATGTTTTGCACTAAGATAATTTTTGCCTAATAATCATGCAAAATGTAATGTCTTTTCTTTTAGCAAGGGCCGGGTCACTGTTGCGTAGTTTTGCCTGACTTTTTCGGACCATTCAAAAAAAGGTGCTTTCACATCAATATGAGCTCTCTTTTTTAAATTTATTGTTGAACCATCCAAGGACTTTCAATTCCTCTTTGTTCCAAGTCATTGATAACAAACTATGTTGAATCTCCATTTTTTTTCAATACCTCACTTTTTTTTTCAATTTTTGGTTATTAACCAGCTATATAACTTCAGTTTTCGAAGTAATGGTTAGTGTTTTGCACTTGGATATTCTCAAAATTAACTTGTTCATGATAACTCCACAACCACCAACGTTTAAATCTAGAAAAAGATAGCCAAATATGCACAAAAGATATTTTTTAAGTTGGATTCTTGGGAACCAATATCCTTAATCTTTCCTTTCTAAAAGTTTTTCTGCAATCAAAATAGGATTTACCTTTAGAGGAGGTATAGGAGGCTCTATACCTTCTCTAATGATTTCACAGAAGAAAGTAAAATTAAATAAAAGTGAACCAAAGAGGATTTTACTATTCTTACAATACTCAAAAACACTCAAATAGTGTTCTTCCAATGAAAAGAGCTCATTGTAGAAGTTAAATTTACAGATAAGAAGATTTAGATAAGATAAAGAAATTTGGGACAGTTCGTATTTCAAAACCACCTGAAAATTAGTTATAAGCATAGTTTGATGAAATCAGTGTTCATTATAAGTAGGGTTACTAGATGTCCTCCTTTTTCATGTCATTTCAAGCATCCTCCTTTTCAGGTTTCCAAAATTATTTTCTTTTTTTTCCACTTTGAGAAACATATATCTCTTCATTGACATTAGTGTTTTTTGTGAGTTTTTTTTCCATTGACTAATAGCTATCAAAATTCCCAGAATATTTTTTTTTGCGGTTCTGTTTAAGTTGGGGAAAATTATTGTTGTGGCCAGTTTTATTGGTCATAATAGTGGAACCATCTCTTGTGAAAATTGGGAAAAGTGATGTCAATAAGGGTGTGCACGCAAGTGTTCTCCTTTCTCAGTTTTTGAATCTAGTAACCCTAGTTATAAACAATTAAAATTATATAGAGATGCAATACAAAATTCATGGGGCATGGAAAACTTTTGTTATATATGAAAGTTTTGTCATATCTGTGTTCGTTATAAGCGGGTCTGACTATATAAATATAATTAAATCTCTTCTCTAATGAAGGGGGGGGGGGGAACTACAGTTGCAAGCATGGTTCGAACCACCAACCTTTGGATTAGTGGTCCTACATCTTACAAACTACTCTAAGTCATTCTTTTTGATGTCATTTTGCATCCTTCTACATTTTTTTTTAAATTTGCCTTTTTGTCCTCCTTTTCAGGTTTCTGGAATTATTTTTCCTTTTATTGTTTAATTTTTTTTCCTCTCTGAAACATTTTTCTCTTCATTGATATGAGTGTTTGTGTGTGTGTGTGTATTTCCCCACACATTTTTACATGTTTTGACGGATCACCATCAAAATTCCCAATACTAGAACCCAAGTTGCCTCCAAGAAGAGCAGATGCTACTCTAACCATGACTCAACTTGCTCCAGGATAATATGAAAAAAAAGTCTGAAAAACAGTTCTGGAAGAAGAAAATGGCAAGGTTCATTTTAAAAATACTGTTGTTTGCTCACCAATAGCTAATGTTGTATACTGAAGTGGGGAGGGAGGGGGTATTATCTCTTCCATTCAGCAATATAGAAAATAGGATGCAAATAATAAACAATGCTGATTCCTGCTAGCAAAAAAGCAATGCTCCCGAGAGAAGAAAAGAACCTTTTGAGACACAGATGCCGAACCTGGAGGGCTGAGGCTGCTTGATCACCCCTCAATAAATTTCACAAAAGGGTTTGAGCCCATCCCAGTAATTAATGAATGTACAATGCAACACACCACTCCCTCTCCTTCGTAAGAGGTTGAAGTCTCATATATATGGGATTACTGGCAACTTTCAACCCTTATCAATGCTTTCTTCATGTCTGCACCTCTGTTGTGAGGGGTAGTGAAAGAAAAGCTCTCGTCTTCCTTCAGATGTAGTAATAAAACTGACCAGACAGTGGGGACAACACATTGTAAGCGAAGAAAGACAGATCATTATTTGTTCTTTTCTTTCCCTTTTTTTCTTTTTATTACAATTTATTGAGTGAGTTCAAATAACATTTTTCATTACTATTAAAAGAAGCAAACATAGAAATATCATAATTTTATTGGTAAAAGATTTTAAGGTTAATGAACAGATGTTTTATCTCATTTTCATTTAAGATGAATTCCCATCACACATGGCACAAAGGAAAGTATTCACAGATAAACTCTGTGAAAGATTTTTACTTACGGCTTTTTCATTGAATATAAATGAGTAATTATAGTATACCATTTTTTGATTGTATGAAATGTTATATGTATTTCTGTGACAACTGTAATTTTTCGCTGTTTTCATGATTAATAGCATATACATCTACTTTTCAACTCAAGATTGTTTAGATTGAAAAGTTGAAGGTTAGTTAACGATTTCCTAAAAAAAGAGATAAATGTGGTAAGTAGGATGTGGTGGGTCAAGTAATATTATAGTCAATGTATATGTATATAGCAGTTCTGCTGTGTGTTTTAGTTGAGAAGAATTATTATTGTGGTATTTAGTGTTGGGTTCTTGGTCAAATAGTGGCACCATCTGTTGTGAAAGTCATAAAAAGTGGTGTCAGCAATAATGCGCTCAGGCGTCCTCCTTTCTCAGTTTTAGGAATCTAGTTACCCTATGTTGGAACAGTACCTGTAGCACCATAAATGCTAGCACTAGAGCCAGACAAATAAACATGTGGAAACACTCAGTGCAGATCGCATTTCTACCATTGTAAGTGCCCTTCTGAAGGATTAGTGCACCAACACCTTGATGAGATTTTCTTTCTTTGTCTATACCCTGCACTGGCATTTATGGTGCTACAGGTACTGTTCCAATGCTATTCAGGGTTTTTCACTGCAGCAATCATTAGCTATGCATACAAGTGTTTCCATTTAAATTTTTTTTAATTTTATTGCTGTGATAATAACCATGAGAGATAGGATTTTGTTTTTCCTTCATTTTCGAATGCATACCTCGAAACACCTATATCTCAAATTTCATTTGCATTCCTTGATTTTTGCAGCTGCTAGGGGCTCATCAGCAGAATTATTTTATTATAACCCTGCATATTCATATGCATGAGATCAGTCAACTCCATCATTGGAGCTGGGAGAACCCATGCTCCTCTTATCTTTGCCCATGATGTCAACATAAAAAGGGTCAATAAGTCCCGGGAAAAAGTAAAAAATTATTATTTTAGACAGTTTTTCCCAAGAAACATATGCTTTGTTACTAAAGAAGACTGGTGTCCTAATTTAGATTTTATTTTTAGATTTGTCAAGCTCTGAATATGCAAAGATGGGACATCATAAATGTCGCACATCAAGTGAAGCCCTTTGAAGTGTCTGATTTTTTGAACTTATGTGTCAGGAACTGGGTGCAGCTTCTGGCTTACTTCCACTTATAATGCATGCGTAAATAAGGTGTTTACGATGAACTCTGTTTCTGAATCAAATTTTAACTCAACAAAGGAATTAAATTTTTTCAATGAAGAAAACCAAGGTAGGTTCTATTGACAATTGCAAAATGGTTTTTGTTGTTCAAACCGGTTGTATTTGAGAGATATTTTATATTTTTTAAAAGCTGAATGAAATTTTACAGAAGCAGTGGCCAATCAAAGATATTGTATAATAACAGTCCATAAAGTAGACTGTGAATGCACCCTAAACTGCCAAATTACCTTTTTCTCTTTGTTTCAAATCATTAGAACATCCGACTTGAAACAGATTAGTACACATGAATATTTCCATGTAAATCTATATCAACTTGATCAAATAAATGTTTACATAGGCAAAATCTTGACTGTAAATGAAATTGTCATCTGCATAGTCTTCAATTTCTGGAAACAAAAGGTAGAAAGCTTAATGTACACCTTTATCTAGAGAAGTCTTCTGATTCATTGATCTATTTTTTGGCTCCAGCAGCTGAAAACTGTTTTGGCAATGTCCATCAAACATCATGGATGCTTCAGTGGTTTTGGGATATTTGATGATCATGCCTGATGCTGATTCTATTGAGAGATTGTGGAGTTGCACTCGAAAAAAAAGCTCATTAGTTACATACCAGCTGCTATAGGCTTTGCAATAGCAAGGATGAGACTCTGGGTTGAGGTCCAATCCAGATCTGTGTGGCCAAAGTCATGGGTCAAATGTAAAGATGGCCATAGTACACAGTATTTGTGCATTATCAACACATGTTTTCACATACTTTATGATATGTAAATTATGATGATTATTTATGATATGTAAATTATGATGACTATTTATGATATGTAAATTATGATGATTATTTATGATATGTAAATTACATGTGCATGATTGATCCAAGCAAATGCACATTGTTAATATCATTATATTAATTATTATAGTCTGTAATTATCATTATATAAGGTATAATTTCATATAATTTCCACTGTATTATTTACAATAATGTCCATAATCAATTCTTATCAGTTATTATTGTTCTTTATCCATACTATTATTATGAAATTTACACCACATTATATATAGGGCACATTAGTGTGACGTCACGACAGGCAGTGCTGATTCTAAACAAATATGAGCTGTGTGAGATTATAAAGGAAAACGCCACACCAAAGGACATGGGTGAGTCACTGTTTAAATTATTTTTTTTGAAAATATATGATCAAATGAGACTTGTGAACTCTTGAAATGGAAACTTCAAACTCTTGTGAACATGCAGTGTTGAAAATATAATAATAGTTTGCCTCTAGTTAGCGCTATGAAAATTTTTATTTCTCGCATGCTATCTGTTCACAGATAGTATATCCTAGTAGCCATGTTTTTGATTTCTGCATTGAATCCATGAATTACTTAAATCCACCAATCATTAAATCATGGATTCAATCAATGATTCTATGATTGAGCGAGCTCTGACTGCTGAAATCTGTACTGCTGTATTTAGAACTTTGATATACTTTGCAGAATCAATAGTAATGCTGTGCATTTGATACATTAAAAGGGCTGTCAGGGTTTATGTGATTTCATATATAGACTACATATTTTGAGAGGCTAAATTTGGCATCCAAAATGAATAATGTATAATTACAGAATTTACAGTAATGCTAAAAAACACCTTAATGAAAGAAATAATTTTAGAATTATTGAAAAAAATAAGTTTAGCATTGATGAAAATTTATAATTAATGAAAAAAATAAGTTTAGCATTGATGAAAATTTATAATTAATGAAAAAAATAAGTTTAGCATTGATGAAAATTTATAATTAATGAAAAAAATAAGTTTAGCATTGATGAAAATTTATAATTAATGAAAAAATAATCACAGAATTACTGAAAGCAGTAATTGTTGAACTACTGATAGAAATCAGAATTATTGAGAATAAATTTGGAATTGTCAAGAGTAATTTCAGAATTATTAAAAGTAATAATTTATGGAAAAAATTATGTTTTTTTAAAAGAAATAATTTCATAATTGATGAAAATTTAAAATTAATGGGAAAAATAATTTCAGAATAATCCAGACAAATTTCAGATTCAATAAAAGAAATAATTGATCAAAAATAGTGAATTAATTAATGAAGGGAAGTTATTTGAAAATAAATAAAAATTCAAATTTTGTGAAATATATTGAGAGCAATTAGGCCAGATGCACATGGATGGATAGCATGTGAAAAATAAAAAGCTTTCATAAGTAATTAGAAAGGAACTGTCATTATATTTTTAATATTGCATGCTCACAAGAGTTTGAAGTTTTCATTTCAAGAGCTCGGGAGTCTTATTTGAGCATATTATTTTAGAAAAATTTAAGCAGAGACTCATGTGCTTCCTATGGCATTTTCTTTTATATTCTCGCTCAGCTCATGTCTGTTTGGAATCAGCGCTGCCAGTTGTGACGTCATCACTAATGCACCCTATTGCAGAAGAATTCATTTTTCACTCCAAATAAATTTCATAGGAAAGTTTTCTTCATTCATAAAGCTATATATGCAGTGCAATTATTGACAACTAAATTTAATTGTTGAGCTGCTTAATAACTTTTTTTTAACCAAAAACAGACTCCAATGTATCATGCAAGCACATTCTATTTAGTGTTTTTATATTTCATGTCCAAATCTACACAAAAGTCCTCATACTATGTTTTTTGTGATATTATTTATAACCAATGTTCTGAATGGAACATCAAGTATCTTCTTAATTTATGCTTTCATAAATTTTTATTTTAAGAATTTCCCAAAAAATATCACATGATTAACCAATACATTATTACAATTCATGGAATGCTTGTAATCTAGTGCAGTGTTTCCCAACATGTTGTTTGCTGACCCTTAAAACCTTGAGTACTTTATGAGTGGTCCACAGGATAATTTTCATTTAACTATCATTGCAATGAATGACACATTTTGTACTATAAAATTTTAGTTTATTAAATTTTTATGATACATAAGTTATAAAAAAACAATGCATTTTGGCATTTTATCGGAGGGTGGTGTCAAAATTGGTCTTCTGATGCTACAGGAATCTCAGGTGCATTGATCTCTAATACAAGGGCGCTACGGAGCAAGGACTAAAAGTGATATAGATTATCTTTAACACACAGGGGGTCCACAGCATCAAAAAGATTTAGAAACACTGATCTAGTCAATTTTGCATGTGAAATTTATGGGAAAGCAAACTGTATTTACATATTATTAAAAACTGAATAAAATGGTTGGATTTCATAGTTAACAGGCATGATTCCTCTAGTCCTTGCATTGTTTCCATAAATTGGTCACTTTTTATCAGGTCAATTTTCCTCAATTAATTATTATCATTTTCTAACTTCTGTTATGTTGAAGCATATTTTTAGCCAACCTGCTTGCATGAGTATATGTAAGAAAGAGTATGTTTACACATTATATAACCTTGGTCTATGAATTACGAAAGAGCAATTTATCACCAATTTACTCTATGCGGGAGGGGGCCTTGGAAAGTTTAGAACAGGACTTAACAAATCCTAGGCACCAAGTTGCCACGGTGACCAAAAAATGATATTGATGCTTAATGTTTCTTATGTGATATTGCATGGTGTTTACTAAATTGGAGTCTGAAAATATAACCAATATGGAAAAAATCCTGGGAAAATAGAAAAAGACTATTTAGTGCAATTTTTCCTTTAGAAAAAATATGCTTGGCTTCTAAGAAATTTGGCTGGTACTTAATTTTTTTTGTATTTTTCAGAATGTAGTTCAGAATCATGTTTGAGAGTGCCATCATCAACATTTTTTGCTTATTGTATCAATTAATTGACAAATTACATTATTTCTGAGGTAAACATACTCTACTTTACTTGAAACAATGGGCCTATGTTATCAACTTTTAATCTTTAAGTAATCATGCTTCATAAAATGGTTTGAAGATGTACTCAACCATATAAATACAAATACATACAATATAGATGCATAGCTAATAAACACAGAATTAGACTTATTAAAAAAATTATCCATACTCTGTTCCACCATTCATCAGTATGATGAACAAGAATTTCAGTTAACACGAAATTTTGTTAATAGAAATAACTTCTATTTATTTGTGCTCCCAAGTAATTTTGCAGCCACAAATCTTATTGAAAACCAAGAACATTACATAATTATTCTTTTATAGACTTGATATAATTCAGACTTCACAAAATATGAGACAAATTTTGCATTGGATTTCTGTGGATGAATTGCATTTAAGAAAAACGAACTGATGAAATATACTTATTTTGAAAAGAAAATAAGTTAATATATATTAATATATTTTAATGCTGCACAATGTTTTTTCAAGAGTCTTTTTTTGACTAATGTTGACAGATTGTTCACAGACTCTGCTGCATTGATGCAGCCTATTTTTTCTGGTACATAATTTCTGTTTTATTAAAAAACAGAAGTAAAAAGACTCTGAATCACACTAAAAATATAATCAGAAGTAAATTTTTTTTTTTATGTAGCTTTATAAAAACATATCAGGAAATCAGCAAAACATGTTTATGCCAATTTTCATGCATTAGGTCATTAATAGTGCAGAATGGCTCAAAAAAATTTTCATTGATACATTTCTAGAAGGAAAATTATATAATCATAACCTTTGTGGATTATACAGTATTGCTCCAATCAGCTGATAATAGTTAACCACTTGCTAACCAGGTAAAAATTGATTTCCTTAAAATTCATAATTAGTTTAACTCTAATGACTTGCAAGTAAATGTAACAAAAAAAAATTAATGAGTTTCTCTTCTTTAACTCACTCACTTCAATCGTAATTTCAATTTTCCATAATAATATCTTTCATAATGGATTCATTTATTTTTGCTTGTGTCTTGTACAGACTTCAATAACAAAATGTCTTGGTATGTTCATATAAACCATAATCTGAAGTGGGAAACTCATGCAAAACAAGTTCTGGAAGAGTATGTATCATTTAACTTTACCCTCTGAAAGCATATACTGACCAGTTTTCCATGCTAACTTACACTGTTCTTTATTCTACTCTCAGTTGTAAAATGGACTAATTATTTGTGGCGATGACTTTGTTATTAATTTTCATTCAAATAAAATTGGTTTACAAAAAAGAAGACAATTAGACTCATTACTAATTATTATTTTACTTTTAACCCTAGAATACTAACTCTACATCTCAGAAATATAAAAATGTAGAATGTAGTATAGGCAGTTAATATGCAGTTTTTATCAGCTTTTATTTCAGTTAGTATTCTAGGGTTAAACACAACTTTTTAATTTTCTCTAAATCCTCTCTCTATGCCATAGTTTTCCAAAGTTTTTGTTCCATCGCTCCCTTCTTCAAAAATCTCCCCATCATTGCCCCCAACTCAAGCCAACCTGTAGGAGCTGGTACTAAACTCAAAGCTTCTACTGCTCTCTGGGATCTTTCCATCGCCCCCTTTGGGGAAACACTGCTTTATGCCATCTGCATTTTTATAATTCTATTTTACATTTATTTAAACTTCAAGATTTGTTAATGGTAGTGTGAATTGATCTCCTCTTATAACTGCCTAATGTTCCATGAATTGATTTGTACTTTTTTTAATGTGCAGAATTTTCAATGTTCCATTGATCCTCGAGAATGTCTTCCAGGTAAAAACAGTGTTATCTGGACAACTGAAAGAAACTGACCAAGAACTGAAGGTTTTTCTTTTTTTTTTTAAATCTTACATTCATTTGCCTTTACTGTGGAAAGTTCATTACAAAAGCAGCTCTACACTTACACATATAATAGCAACTACTGTTTCCCTGATTAGGATATTGTGAATTGAGTACAGAAATATTTGTCAATAAAAGGGGACAGTACACCTTTTAATCTCTTACATATTCTTTCAGGCTTATAATGATAACTTACAGAGAAGAAATAAGTCTGGTTTAACCCCCTTAGCTTCAAAATATGTGAAAAAAACTTTTGACAGAAAAATGGAAAACAAACTTTGATGTCCTCCCAATAACTACAAGCAATTTTTTTCCCATGTTATTAGTATGTTCCCTACTTTGTGAAATTTATAACAATGCCTGAATGATAACATTATTCGTGATTCCAATAAGCAGCATCTACTATACAGGGTGATTCAAAACTCAATGTATAAAACAAAATGTTTAGGGGCAGTAGAAAACACAAAAGCAAAACAGAATCGCATAGAAATGTATGCCCGGAAACTCCAACCTGATCAGCTGGAGGATAAACAAAGATGCAGAAATGACAAGCCAATAATAGGTGGAAAAACTCTTTATTTAGCAATACTTTATAGGAGGACAGTACGTGTACATGTTAGGTAACACAACAAGTGCTAAAAGTTCTTACCATCCACAGTTATGCACCCTTAAAATTTTTTTTTGGGGGGGATTTTCGGTCATACATTCCTACATGATTCTGTTTTGTTTTTGTGTTTTCTACCTCCTCTAAAGTTTGTATGTTGAGTTTCGAGTCATCCTGTATAAAAATTGTGCAATTCATGAAATTTATAACAAAATTGAACTTTTATTACTAAATGATATTTTCTATAAATAACATATGTCCCCCCCCCCCCAAAAAAATTAGTATTATTTGTATTTTTTAAATACTTTTTTGTATTAAAAAAATCAAAAGTAAAAAACATAATTTGATTTCTAATTAGATCCATTGTTTGTGGATGAGAAGTGCAATTGTTTAAAATGATTAAAATTCTTTTGACTTTAAAATTTTCTATTCAGATTTTTCAGCTACTGCTCAAAAATTTCAGATATTATTCACACTTGTCTGTTGCTTTCAACAGGTCAAGTGTCCAGGTTTCAAAAAGGAAGAAGTGGGGTAATAACTAGGGCTAGGATTTTTATCACCTATAGAAACTGCTTGAAAAAGCTCCATAAAAAATGTATTTATGCTCTAAAAGAAATAAAAATAGACTCTATAAAACACAAAAAATGACCTAAAAATTTTCCTCTTCAATTTCCGGTAAAGTTAATTTTAGTGAAATGATATACCAATGACGAATATTAATGCAATTAAAACGATTTTTTAAACCATCATTTGTAGCCAAGGCCACAGCTAGAGAAGGGGGACTTGGTAGTCTGGTTCTCCCCCCTCTTGAAAAGTGGGAAAATCACTGAAGAAAGGGGAAAATATGCCCATATCTATTGTTCTATCACTTTGATCCTCACCCCCCCCAAAATGCAAGTGGTCCCCCTCCAAACAAAATTTTTGGGTACAATCCTGGTTGTAGCTTGACCTAAAGTTCTCCAATTTTAATTTTATCAACAGCCAAATAGGCCTGTCATAGAATCAGTATCACAGCTTTTTCTAAAAATGGTTTCTGTACCAAACTGAAAGTTTATTGCCTGAAAGCATATCCCATTGCCGCTGTGGTGGTCAAGTGGTCATAGTGACAGACTCGCATGTTCACAGTGGTGGTCAGCTGAACTTGGTTTTCTGTGGTTCCTAACTTTGAGGCCTGAATGCGAGCTGATCTCCCCATTAAAAAGTCTCGCCACAGAGAGCAACAGGCCTACAATGGTGCAAATCTTCAATCATTACACTTCATTTCTGAAATATAGATGGCAGCACTGAAAAATCAGACAAAACGCTATATGTGCACTCAGAATGTTAGGTAAATGCACTCACACTTCCGGCACAACTCACTCGGTAGTAAATTTCCCATGGCAATAGACCTGAGTTGTGCTCAGTTTAAAAGAAAGCATATCCCATGGAGGAGAAAAAAAACTTTAAAGTACAAATTTATCTATGAGCTTAATGCTAAAATGTGAGTATATAGTCAAACCTACTCAAAAGCAAACTTGCTCAAGTATAATTTTTGCGTAATATTAATTAAACATTTTTCATGTCAATTAATATTACGCAAGTATCAAACATTTTTTAATCAATTCTCTGTTTTGTTGGTTAATACAAAATTTATTTAGTATTTTTATTTGTATTTAGTACATTTATTCTTGAGGGAGAAAAAGACAGTGAAGAAGGAGAACCTGAGAGGATCACCAGAAAAATTTGAGAATAAGACTAGTGTGCAATAGGTTTGTTTCGTAAAATTATGTCTCTAGCTTGAAGAAAAAAGGAGAAGAAATTGTGTGTGTGGTATTGTTACTAGGACCAATGTAAAGATTTTCTAAACATTAAGATCATTTCTTTTATCTCAACCTTGTTTAAGTCTAAGTTGAAAATGGAATGGCAAGGAAGAAAGCATTATTTTTCATTGAAAATGCAAAAATATATAAAATAATGCCTTAAAATTGTTAAAATATGCTCTACCACATAAAAATAGAATAATAGAAATCCTAGCCCTAGTAATAACCTTACACCATGGGTCAAGAGGGAGTCTTTGATCAAAAAAAGGATAATGAAACAAAAGTTTTGAAAACATATGAAATCAATTTCTAAAACTTAAGTGTGGTAACATAGTATGAATCATGGCTTGTGCAAACAGGGTTCAGCCAACATCTGCCATGTGAGAAAGATTTTTCCTCATTGAAAAGAAATACTATAAACATGTTGGGGTAAATCGACAAGCTATCCATACTTAGAATAAGACAACCATAATATCCTTTATGGGCGTTGCATAATATTTTATCATGTGTATATATTGTTTATAATTTTTGTGATTGTGTTTTTAATTGGGTTGCTGTATTTTTGAAATATATGACATCCATATTTTTTTCTCAGCCATCTCGTTGGGTATTATACCTGTTGTGGCGTTGTATTTGTATATTTGTATTTGAAATTAGTATTGCATCAATCGTAGCAATAATAAATGCTTAGTTACCATGGTTACCTTTTATTGTGGGTCTATATTGTACTATGATCCCCATGGCTGAATTACAATACTTCTGTTTGATGCATTTCTGCATACATTAGAAAAACATTCTAATGAATTTTTTTTCAAAAGAATTAAAATAACACAAAAAAATTATCATTAGTAGTTATATTTTATCATGTAGTTTATATGTAAAATGATCCAGAAAATATGCATGCAGTTGAATGGTTTTCTTGTTTTTTTTTAATTTATATTTTACCCACTATTATAATTTTATGCAGTATAAATTAAACAAGAATATATCTGTGTGTGTGTGTGTGTGTGTGTGTGTGTGTGTGTGTGTGTGTGTGTGTGTAGTTGGTCTGAATGTGTTACAAACAAAATGTCCAAGTCTTTAAATTGGGTTTGAATCCAAATGATGTTGGGCATGATTTACATGGTTTCTATGTAATCAACACTGTGCAATAATATGATTATTGCACAGTGTTGTGCATAAGTATTCAATATAAATATATATTGTTAATTTTTAATAAAATTCTATTTATTTAACAGATTTAATATCTTTATTGCTTAAAAATGACTAACAATTCTAATTTTAGAGTGCTTATGTAGCAAATATTAAGCAAAACATTATCACACAACAAAATTGTTTTTATCACTTATACTATCCTGTAGCAGAACATAATTTTTTTTCTGAGCTAATTTTTATTTTTATCATGTTATTTTTTCTTATATGCATGGAGTATTTTAATATTTAAATATTTTTAAAGTGTAACTTTTGTTTGAATTTCTATGAATTATAATTATCTTGATAGCTTAAAAAAATAATTTGTGAAGGTTCCAGTATAAGATGGCTGTTCCTGCTATAGGCAAGGAAAAAACTGTCAAAAGGAAAGGTTCAGTGATGTGTATTAACCCATCTTCACGGATCTGTGTACATGATACGTCACAGGCAGCAAGTCTGATTTGCAGATTGTCATGCATTGCACATCTCGCTCCATTTTCTTGGTTGACATGTTTTTCAACCATCATGCTTTCTGACTATCTATGGCTAGCCTTGGCCTCTTAGAAGATGAGTTATCATAATCATTTCCTTCGACTAAATTTATGTTTTAAATTTCTGAACTGGCGTAAAGAGTTAAGTACTTTTTGAACAGTGTTCTGAATCATAGGCATACGCAGGATTTTTTCGGGGGGGGGGGGGGGGGGAGTGTCATCATTTTTTTTCCAAAGAGTGAATTTACATTTTTTTTCTTCTGTAAAATAACACTATAATCTTGTCAGGGGGGATGAAGCCATCCCTGCCCCCTTGCGTATGGCAGTGTTCTGGACCAAGAAGTTTCCAGACTGTTTTGGCACAGTCAACAAATTGTAGGGGCAAGTTTATTTTACGGTAGGGGAATACTTTAAGGAGGATTAAAATATTAACACTATAGGTTTACCAAGGGGTCATTTTGACCCGTCTGAGAAAACTTTTCGTTAATTTTCTTCAATTTGTAAAAAATGCTTTACATTAAAATATAAAAGAAACTAATTATTATGACTGATTTAATTTTATTGAGTTTCGTTTTTTTCTACTTTAATTTCATGATAGATAGGTGAATTTATATTTTTTTCTAATTAAATACCGAAATAGGTATGTGTCAACTCATGGTAAACCTAGTGTTAATGATTGTAAATTTCAGAATACTTTTTTAAACTAGCTATATTGGTCATTTTTTGGTACCCCCCATCATCAACCTTTTTATATTTAATGCATCATATTTTTATATTTAATGCATCATATTTTTATATTTAATGCATCATATTTTTATCATCATATTTTTATATTTAATGTATCATACAGAATATGAATACCTTATTACAGTATCACATGATTGTTTTTATTATTCCACAATGTTTAAATTATGCATATAATTTTTGTACTCTTTTATATACATACTTTACTCTCTGATGCTACTTATCTATGTGGGTGCATGTTGTTATCCACTGAAACATCAAATTTAGCTGGGTATTATTTTAGAGTTGTGATAAGTATTAAGTGAGAGTCAGAAAAGAAGGTTATTAAACTTATGACTAAGTATATGAAATGACTTGGAGTGTGATCTAGTAATGTCACTTCTGCTGTAAATTGTATAAGAGTATATGGTAAGTTTTCTTTTTTTTGTATAGCAGGGTTTTTCTATGTATTGGTCACTCTTCAAAAATATATGAAAAGTCATAACTTATTCTGAAGTCACTCTCATGACTTTCCAGTCCTCATTGTTTTTTTTTGGGGGGGGGGGGGGAAACATGAATTTTTCATGAAATTTGATTTATTTGTTTCTATAGAAAATGGAGAAAACAATACAAGATATACTGAAAAAATGGCTATTTATGTAGAAATACTGATTTTTGGAAAAATTTCATCGCTGCAGCTACCCTTACTCTTCTTTCTATATATAGAGAAAATGTTTCATTTAGCTTCATGTTCAATTGAGCTTGATATGCCTAATGATTTAATAATTTAAGTCATGCTGCTTAATATTTTTGCGCTTTTTAAATCAGTTGTGGTCTACTTTTCTGTACTTCATTACATTATTTTA
Organism: Pholcus phalangioides; assembly: GCF_987345545.1. NCBI lineage: Eukaryota > Metazoa > Arthropoda > Arachnida > Araneae > Pholcidae > Pholcus > Pholcus phalangioides. The sequence goes on along the minus strand of NW_028301600.1, from coordinate 31,283,435 downwards.
ATAATTTAATTTTTGTTATTTATTTATGTAAAATTACAATATGCTTGTGAAAAATCATTTGAGCAATTTTTCCTTCACTTATCATGAATTTATTTTTTAATTAGTTCTTTTTTTCATGGCACAGGCCTTTTTTTTAAAGTTGGGAGCAGTTGCTAAAATTGGTAATAATTTAGAGCTTGGACCATTATGATTTGAAAATAAAAAGTTCTATTTTGACAATATCAATTGACAGCTTCTGAAATAATGCAATTTTTAATTGAACAAAGGCAAATTAATTAAACAAAGTTTTTGCTTTGTTCACTTCATTTCTCAATGAGATAGGCCTAAGTTGTTCATATGTAGAGCATTTTCCTGGTCCACAAAGATGACAAAATATTAAATTGATTATTTTAAAAAAACTTGTTTTTTTGCAGCTTTAGTTCTTTTTTTCTCTTTTATCCAACACCTGATATACTTGGTGAGTGATGAAAAGCTTCATTGCTTACTCACATTTGATTTACCTCGCTTCCATGATTCAATTTATTTACAATCTATAACTTGATTTCCAGAATGGTAAAATATTTATCTACCAATTTAGTTATTCACAAAAATATTGGTAATAATACACTCTGAGGGCCACTTTATTAAGACCACCTGACAGTTTTAACCCTTGCAGCGGCATCGACGAGATATCTTGCCTGACTTGATGCCTTGTATTTTGGCAATTAAGAGATATATTGTGTCGTTAAAACTCTCTTATTTTGACAATGCCGAGCCCAGCTAGCTCGGCACAAATTGCTTTGTTCACAAACATGTTTTTCATTCTCTCCCTCCACCAAAACCTGTCAGATCAACTGCCAGTGGGCAGTGGGGTAGTATAAGAATATGCATACAGTATAAATAATAGAAAAAATAGAGTATTTGTCTCTCTCTCTCTCTTTCGTGTTCTTTTTGTTATTATTCCCACTGTTAGAGGAGAGCATTTCACCTGCACAAAATCAGAAAAATAATAATAATCTTGAAAAAAGGTGCTTCAATTTGCAGAGTGTTTAGTTATTTCCACTGTGGCAGTTATAATGTGGAACAGGGAAATTTTAAAATCGTTTAAAGGGTTAAATAAATGAGCTATGGTGTTACTCTGTTGCTGCTAGAGGGCTAGGCTAGTATAAAAAAGGAAAGCTTAGTTTCTGAGGCAGTAGTATACAGGTGAAATGTTTGAGAAAATATGGGTAAAATACTTGATTTGATGGATTGTTTAAACATAGAATGATTGTATGAGCTCAAAGCTATGAAGCAAGTACCTGTAAAACTAAAGCATTCGCGAATTGCTCAAGTGCAGCTATTGTTAAAGTGTTTGAAGACTGGAAAGTCAGCTAAATAACCTTTGTTTTCCAGATAAATAACTGGATCTCAATGAGCGAAGTGTGGTCTTCATCAACTAGTGAATAGTTGGGTGAAAGAGGGGACTGTCTAGAATTGCAAAAGACAAACGAAAGCTAATAGTGCAGCAAATTACCACAAACCTTAATCAATGATTGTCTTAAATCAGGGAGTGTTTCCCAAAGTGGGCCATATCACCCCCCCCGGTGGGGCATGGAATGGTCCATGGGGGGGGGGCGATAATGCTATAGATTTAACAAAGGATCCTTTAGATTCACTTGAGTTGGGGGGGGGGGATTAGCGGAAAAACTTTCTGATGAAGAGGGTGATGGAATAAAAAATTTGGGAAACTATCTTAAATGATCTCTGAATGCACTGTTGGCCACACACATTGAATGGGTTACGGAAACTGAATGCCTGTTTAGTGGTCATAATAATTTGGCCACTCAGTGCATATTTGTCTTGCAATCATAAAACTAACTAGTTAGTAATATGGATTGTGAAAATAAGCAGCTAAATATTTCAATTACCTTCCTGAAATTTTTTTCCAAACCTAATACTATAATACAGTGGAAAAGTTTTTCAACTTTTGAAAGGATATATTACTTAATATGTTACAGTAACGGATACACATTTTTTGAAAGACATTTCAGACAAAAGAATTACGCAATTTTTTTTATTGCATAAAAAAAGAGTTTGTTCCAGTGATCATATTGTTTTTATATATAGGAGATAATTTCAATCAATCATGTAGATGAAACTAGTACGAGGTAACAAGTACAGTATGTGATTTATAGCTTCATTTTTTATGTGTATTATAAAATACCAGAACATCTGCAAAATAAAAGCCATTGATTTTTTTCCTCTTAAATAAATTGTTTGTATTTTTTTTGCCTTAATTTCTTGCTATAGAAAACAGCTTACAGCTATTGCTATAAACAACTTCTTTCTTTTGCCTAATAAATCATTATGTGATCATGTGTGTATTGTGATAACTTCACATTGCAAATTTCTGGGTTTGATACCCACAGTAAAAAAGAAAAGTAGTAGTAGTCAGCTGAAATTAGTATTATATAACTACTACTTGGAGGTTCCAATTTTGAGAGCGGACTCCTCCATCAAATAAGTCTCACCTTGGTGAACAGCCGGTAAAAAGCACCAAACAATACATTCATTCTCATTGCAAAATTCGCACTTCCAATTTGAAAGCTGGATGGCAGCACCTGTTTAAAAATATACACTGCTTTGTCACTTTTTAGACAGTACACTGAAACACATTCGCGTTAAATGGGAAGAGGTAATGGCAGGAGCTTGCATAGTACCACTCTGGAAATGATTATGTATCAGTAGAACTTTAAGCCATTAAATGCCGTCCCTCATATATAATCCAGGATTACTCTATAAAAGTTTTTTAAAAGTTAATATATTGGTTATAATAAAATAAATTTCAGCTTATTAGTTACGTCTTTCAAGTTTTGCAAAAGAACTTTTATAAAACTTTCATAGTGTATCCTGGTGTTACGGAAAGAAGAAAAATGGAAGAAGTTATAAAAAATCACAAAAAAAGGTTGATACATATATTTTTTTGGGAGAAAAACTTAAAAGAAAATTAAAAAAAAGTAATTAATCTCAATAAACTTTAAAGTTATATAAGTGGAAATTCTCATTTTTGTTTGCATTACACCGGAAAACAAACTCTCTAGACAGAAAAAGTTTTTTTCATATAAGTATGATTCATCTTGAGAGGAAGCAAGGATACATCACTTCAAGACGTGGAGTCAGCGAAGATTTAAATGAGGGGAGGGGGTGGGGGTATTTTCTCCTTTACTCCTGAAAAAGAGAAATTTTCAGTTGTTTGAACGTTGTGGAAAAGATTGATTAACAACTCTCCCAACTACAGTATGTCCTACACATGTTCGATTCGGTTCATGCCAGGTGAACATGGCCACGGATGATTCAAGAAACTTGCACAAGCTGAGCATGAGGCTATAGTTGTGCAGTTATTATTCAAGAAAATGCAATCTCAGGTTAGTGCAGCGTGGAAAAAAAATTAGTCTCGGAATTTCTGCTGTATACTGTGTAAGTATTAGTGTTCCGTTTCTGATGGTGAATGAATGCGACTATTGTATTTGATCGTATTTTACACAGCTTTTTTTTCCTCATATAATTCGGCTCTTGTGGGGAGGGATGATCATCCCCACTTTCAGGATCTGTGCCTGGCCAACACCTCCGTGCGAAGCTTTGACGTCACCGAAGTCGTCCATTTCACCTGTAGCCATTGGATATAGCAGGCCGACGTATGCGAAATCTTTACCCTTTTTTGCAGTATATCCAATGACTATATGTGAAATGGACAACTTCAGTGACGTCACGAACTTCGTGCGGAGACTTTCTGCTATAGAACTGGCTCCAGGGTTCTATAGATAAATCTTATGCATAATTTTTTTTTAAATTATAAATTTAGTTTTGACTAAAGTCAATAAGTATAAAGCAGTGTTTCTCAACCGCCGGGCAGTGAGTGGTTCACCTTTTCATTTTTACCCATTTATTTCCCATTAGTCTTGCGTATGACCGGGCCTGCATTCACAAAAACGAAATCAACCGGGCCGCGGGCTTCTAAAGGTTGAGAACCACTGGTATAAAGGGTCTCGCTCCTGGATGGGGGAAGGTGGGTGGATAACACAGTGGCCACTGGAATAAAACATGATTCAAAGAGGGCCATTGGCTAAAATATGTTGAGAAACACTGTTTTGGATGGTGCCCCTTCTAAAGTGGGCAATATCGCCCACATTGCAGGAACATAAGCGGATACAGGCTCTTCGAACGAAGGGGGTGGTTTTTCGACCTCCATTTTCCCACTTATGCTAGTAATATACATTTTTTGGTTAACGGGGGAAGGGTGGTTGCCCCCTCTGCCCTCCATCTGTATCCGCCTATGAAATGGAATCTATGGTTTAGTTTAGCCTTTTCAGACCCGAGTATTCATTTTTTGTCATTTTCAAAAGGTTTTTGCATTTTTGATATACAAAAAATGCATTAAAAACATGTCAGCAAATCTTTATTTTTTCAATTATTTATTTTTTGTGAAGAAAAACAGTTCATTTCGTTCAAATTTTTTCAACCAAAGGTATATATTCATCTTCACATAAAATTCTTTTTAGAATTAGTAGTTAGCAATAAAACTCTTTTCGGAATTTTATTGCTAAATTTTATGTAATAAATCACACTTTTCCGGGAGGCACTTTCTCCTCGAAGCCATTTTAAAAACCCCCTGACAACTTGAAGGGTTGCCCTCTGATAAAAGCCCTCAAAGTTCATATTCACTATATTTCTAACTCAAAACTTGCGCAATCCTGTAATCAAAGCGTAAGTCCATGTGATGAAAAGAAAATGTTCTTACAGTGAGATAAAGTAACCCACACATTTGTGGTACCAGGTCTGAAAGTTTTAGCGGCGATGAGAAAAAAAATATTGAAGGAGGGGCCGATGGAACAAAAAGTTTGGAAAACTATGGTTTACAAGCATTAAAAAATGCATAATTACATCACACGATTAAAATGAAATTACAGTGAAAAAAAGAAAAGTCATACACAATTTTTTCGCGGAAACTATGAAAATGTGAAATTTGCTTTTTTGATATACTTTTCCTTAAATTTTCGTTCCCATACTTGTAGTTTATATTCTTGTTTCATACCAAAGCCGTCTCTATACCTGCAAAATTATTTGAACAACGTTTTTTGATATCATAAGACCTCAGTTTGAATGAGAAATTCCTCGTCTTTATTTTAAAATCTTGCAACTGAATTTAAATTCAATTTACTGACGTATATCTGGGTACATAAATTTTTTAAAGCAGAATGATAAACTGGAATTAAATCTAAGCAGAACTGATTGTAATAATTTTTCAAGAGCAATTATTTGTATTGCTTCATTTGCTTTGCTTCTATGATTACGTGACTAAGGCTTTGGGTAAGAGCAAAAATGTCGACGTTGTTTACCTTGATTTCCAGAAGGCATTCGATCGGGTCCAACATGGCAAACTCTTGAAGCGTTTACACGAGATTGGAATAGGGGGGCAACTTGCTGAATTGGATAGAATCGTGGTTAAGAGATAGGTCGCAACGAGTTATGGTGAACGGGGAATTCTCTGGTTGGACAGACGTCACAAGTGGAGTTCCTCAGGGAAGTGTCCTTGGCCCCATACTTTTTTCACTTTTTATCGATAAACTCGATCAGGGTATCGATGGAATTACTAGCAAATTTGCAGATGATGTGAAGCTAATGGGGGTAATCGGGAATGAAAGCGATAGGGAGTTGCTCCAGACCAACTTAAACAAGATTGCAGCATGGGCAAATGAATGGAGCATGACGTTTAGCGTAGATAAGTGCATGGTCGCTCATTTTGGTTCGAACAACCCACGGTTCTCTTACGAGTTGAATGGTGTCACTATCCCGGATGCAACTAGAGTCACCGATTTGGGAATTCTCATTGACGAGCGACTTAAGTTTTCTGAACATTGTTCAGCGGTTGTCAAAAAATCGAATAGAATGCTTGGTCTCATTTTCAAAAAGGTCTCTTCGCGTTCTCCTAAAGTCATTCTTCCTCTTTTTCGAGGCTTAGTTCGTCCTGGACTGGAGTATGCTGTAAGGTTTTGGAGACCATACCTACAGAGGGACATAGACTTGGTTGAAGGGGTGCAGAGAAGAGCTACGCGTGTCCTTATTGGCACACAGGGCTTGAGTTATGAAGAAAGACTTCATTTTTTGAATATGTTTACATTGGATGAACGCAGGTGTCGAGGAGATATGATCGAAGTGTTCAAAATTTTCAATGGGATGGATAGGATGGACCATGAACTTTTAGTACACCGCCAATCGACTGCTTTTACAAGGGGACACCAGTATCGATTGGTGAGGGACAATGCAAGGTTATGGTGTCGCAGGGAATTTTTCTCCAATAGGGTTGTTAATAAATGGAATAGCTTACCCCCGGAGGTAGTAAATTGTAACACAATTGACACGTTTAAAAAGAAATACGATAAACATGTTGGGGTAAATCGAGAAGCTATCCATTCTTAGAATAAGACAACCATAAGTATTCTTTATGGGCATCGTATAATATTTTATCATGTGTATATATTGTTTGTAATTTGTGTTAATTGCATTTTTAATTGGGTTGCTGTATTTTTGAAACATATGACAACCATATTTTTATGGGCATCTTTTTATCAGCCACCTCGTTGGGCATTTTGCCTGTTGTGGCGTTGTATTTGTATTTGTATTTGTATAAATCTTTTCAAACAGACTGTTGATATCCAGTTTATCTCGACCCAGCTTTACGTTTTATATACAGTCAAATTTGATAAATTCGAAGTATAAAGTTAATGGAAAAAAATTAGAAACATCCACGTAATCTATCCTGGATCTGTAAAATGACTAAAAATGTAACTTTAATCATCAACACTCACATGGATGAAAATTATAAATTATTAAAATTTTATTATTATTTACGAAACTGTTTCCCAAATTTTAATAATTTGTAATTATAATAATTGATCTTAGCTGCTACATTATTCCGCTGTTCTGGAATCAGCATTACTGCAGAATTTCTTGACCATGTTCAAATCCTGATTTACGGAAACAATTCATTTCCCTCCGTTACAAAACAACTTCTCAAATTTTTTTTATCATTCTTATGCTATCAAGGAAATATACTTTGTTTAACGTATTACAATCTGAACTTTTCGGTACTTTCCATATTCTTAATGACGATAAAAAGGTTCAGATTTTGAATGTTACACCTTGATTTATAGTTGAAAAGCATAATCGATTTTAGGGGGTACACAGTCCCGATGCACTCTGGCTGAACAATGTTAAAATGGGTATCAAGTTATCAAAAAAAAGAGTAGAGAAGAACAGAATTTTCAACTTTTTATTTGTATTCAAAATTTTTTTTAAAAAACTCATCAAAAAAAGCAGTCTAACTTTTTGCAGAATTTTTTCAAACAAAATTTGCTTACGAAGTTTTTTAACAGCTGGCTGAGATGCGAAGATATATTTAGGAAAAAGAGAAAATTCAACTGCCCTGCGAGGAATCGAACCCACTTCCTTTCACTTTCCGGATGAACACATTAGACTACAAAGGCAATGAATATCTCAATCTTTCCATGCAGCTCATGTGCACTGAACGGAACCGTACATGGACGGTCGGACCTAACTCGGGGCCAAATCTCACAATTGCTGACACTGCTACCAGATGGCGACTTATCCGAGGATGATGTCACTCTCCGCTATCCATACGAAGGTTTTTAACATCTTTCTGAAAGGACGTGGGTTCGATTCCCCGAAGGGGCAATTGAATTTTTTTTCTTTCCTAAATATATCTTCGCATCAGCCAGCTGTTAAAACCTTCGTATGGATTGCGGCGAGTGACATCCTCCTCGGATAAATTTGCTTATACAAAAATCATGATTATTTTTCTCCAACTTCAAATTATGCAAAAAATTCGAAGAAGTTCGAAGTAAACAAGGAATTTCAACACTAAATTAGATAGAAAACTCAAGGGGAGTTCTTAAAAGTTCGAATAATCCGAAATCCGAATTAATCAAGTTCTGTATTTTATATGCGTACTAATCGACATTTAATTAATCTTAGAGGTGAGAGAGTATATTCAGTAACTAAGTGTTTCTCTTGGGTCAATAGGAGGTTCACACCTTTCTCATTGATGGCACTTGAAAAAATATCAACTCATTCTTCTCTTCCTCTCCGTATGCTAGCAGTAAGTACAGATTCTAATAGTCGATACTGAAGCGTTGGTGCTTTGTCGAAAAGAAGCTGTCGCAAGCGAAAAGCTCTTCCGATTGTGGGAGCGTTTTATCTGTCAAACGGCAAATGATGGATCAAGCGCTTCCCTGCTGCGGGTGCCACTGTTTAGCGCTGGCTCTTCAAATATTCATCGGCCACTTTTCGTCCAGGATTTTTCGTCAATCAACAGGCGCTTTTGTGTGCCAGCGCGTGACACTGAGCCTCCATTTAGTGCGCGTGGCGGCTCTTTCAACTGCTCACGGGTCGCCTCATCAAAGATGAAGGAGCTCTACTGCCCTCTAAAAGCGCGAGCTCCACACTTTCACATTGATCGTTTCGTGGTACGAGGCCGTTGCAGGTGCCCCACGATGATAATGCTGTTGCTTGAGAGCGGTTGTCGTTTCGCGGTGAGACTTGAGAAAGAAAGGATACGAAAAAAAAAGACAAATGTGTGAAAGCGAAAGGAGATTCTGCGATTTCGTCCATTTACAAAGACGTCTTCTCAAAAGAGAGAACAAAAGCGATGCGATACGAAAAGCCTTACGTTGGAGGGAAAAGTTGGAAGACTTGGGTTCGATAAGCAACTGACACTCCTCCTAAGTTATAATACGATCCAATATTCTTTTACTTTTTGATAAACTATCACGATACGTATCTAACAATTGGACTTATTCACAAAAATATTCGATTTATCATTTATTTCCATAAGCTCTGTTGGCCAATAAGAATCGCAAATCGTCGCATACACGCAACGTTGATAATGAACAAAATTTATGAATTTACAAAAAATTATAACTAAGATAACTAGTATTACGAAATACTCGCTTATTTATAAGATTAGGGAGTACTCTTTCGTATCAATGAAAATTATTATTGAAATTTTTTCAAGTCGAATATCTCATTGAATGCTACATTTAAAAAATATGAATTTATTTTTCCAGAGAAAGGTTTAAATTTCATTAATATATTTGCACAGTGAAGTTTTTATTTCTTTAGAAAAATGACTCAAAAAATTTGTAAGAAACCGCACGTCAATTAAAACATTCTATAAATCAACGATTGCAGAGTATACTGGACAAAAAAATATGCAACAGCCTATGTATAAAAGTAGAAACAAGTTTTTGCGAAAATAATTTCCAAACATTAAAAGTATCAGATTGTTTTTCATAATTTTGATTGTTCTATATCATTTTAGATTATTGCTGATTATCACGGAAGAATTTTGCAATACAAGGTGGACGAGAAGCCTGGACACATTTTAAGACTCAATAACAAATCAACTAATTGGTATGAAAAGGTACGATTTGCACTAAAATAGCTATCATGGAACAGATTTTTTTTTGAACAATTAAAAAAGTTCAAATTCCACTCACAGGTGGTACTGTAAAATTAAAAACTCGACATAATAAACAAAATGCAACACAAATAGCGTATAATTAACATTTATGAACATTTGCGTTACGTAAAACTACCATATTTCAACATCAGCACCCTTCGACTCGCTTGGGTGTAGCCCGAGCTTAAAAAAAGTGCTCATATTCAAATGTGATAGCTTTATTTGACACAAATTGTCGTAAACATTAATTATGCATTCTTTGTGCTGCATGTGGTATGTCGAGTTCTTCATTTTACAGCGGCGCCACCTCTTGGTGAAATTTGAACTTTTTTAATTCTTCGAAAGAAAACTCTAGACCATGATAAATATTTTAGTGTAAAACGCACCTTTTTATGCCCATTAATTGATTTGTTAGTACGCTTTTAAATGTGTCCAACGTATTTAAATTCGCCAAGGTTTCTATAAAATTTCAAATTTTCGGAAAAAAATTCAGAAATATTTCGGTCAAAACCTGCATCTGCTTTTTCCAAGCCTTCATGGTCGTATATTGTTTTTTTTTCTGATAACATTAAAAAAAAGAGTCAAATCTCGGTAAATCGAACGTGCAGCGGCCGACAAAAACTTGCAGTAAATTCCGATTTCAGAGTGGGGTAAAGTAAGATTTTGAAATATTTATAGTATTTACGAATGTCGTATTAGTAAAATATGTCAAACTACTTCAGATGAAGAAATTCAAAAAGATAAGTTATTTAATTTAATCACATTTAATTATTGTATGAGAAGATTTAGAAACAAAAATGTATAATAACCGATTTATCGCATTTACCTTAGTATATACAACAAAGATGATTTGACGTAAAATATGACTTTAAAAGTTGACTTAATGTTCAAAAATTATCCCTGGTGTGCAGAAAAAGACCGTGGTGCGGAAAAAATTATCAAATGATCAAAGTTTACATTTAAATTAATCTACTCTAGTATAGATTAAAACGATGTAGGAAAGGAGGCTCGGGTAAAACCAGTGAAATAAATTGCAATACAATAATATATATGTGTTTTAAACCAGTAAGACACTTTTGTTTTCACTTTAAATTTTGCTAAAAATGAGGGTGTGTTTGATTTTCGGTGCCAAGTGTTTGATTGAGTAAAACAAAATGAAAAAATAATGACTTTTATACGGCATAATTTGTTAATTTCATACTATTAACCACGATGTGTACCAAAAAAAAGTAATGTGGATAGAAGAGCAGCTTTAGATCAACAAAAGATTCATATATATAGTTCGGCTTTACCACATAAATATAAAGTATGCACAACTTTTGACTATTCCGTATCAAATCGCTTCACCAAAAGGACCATATTGGGTATTTTGTGCATCAGACATAGAAGCAACCAAAATAGTGTATGTAGTGAATTTTTATATCAATATCGCTGTTAGAATTAAAAGTATTTCATTCGGAATTAGTCGACTGAGCCCTTGCACAGTTTAATGTAATAAAACAAATCAGATATTCGTGAAATGTGAAATGTATGCAGCTCGAAATAATATTATTTAGATTTTTATAGTCTTAAACGAGTGTGAAATGTAAGAAGTTCAAAAAGAGCTGCCCCTTTTCGATAGCTTCTTAGCAACTTTGATCATGCTGCAAGGAAGTGAACAATGTAGGGAAGGCATTCAACATAATAGCCATTGATAAAGTTCAAATTCAGCTATAAGATATTTAATTTTTCGTTTTCATGTAATACATCACCAATTATAATGCCATGTTTAAAGATCTCTTTGAATATTACACGTTTTTGTTTTGATTTTTATGCAATCATCATCTATTCATTGTATCAGTCAAATTAAAAGTAGTAAAAACGGTTTATTTTTAATTTAATATATCCGATAAATAAAATCTCGGTATTTAAAATAATGAAAATTGTGAAATATTGCTTTATTAATAACCTTAAAGTTAATTAATTCAAAGTTATTATATTACTGTAAACTGGGGTGACTTGGGTACGTCCTATAATTTTTTATTTTAGATGACACCATAGCCACTGTGAATGAAATAGATGATTCCAAGTCCAGCCGCCAGAGTGAGCCTTCATAATTGAAAATTATGCCTAAATCTCTCATAAATATCCCGTCTTTTCTTTTCCGCCAACTTTTATCATAACCTGTGTTTTACGATTTCATGAAAACATTGCAAAACTTTTTGTTAAATGTACTGGTTGTTTTAATAATGAAATGTTTATTATTTGCGGAGTGACTTGAGTGCAATAGGTTATGTTCCTTAAAGGCACACACAGTTATAGATTCGACAAACATATATGAAAATGTCAGGCTCCAGGCCTTATAAAAATTATACAGAAGATCATTAACTAATTAGTTAATTTAAAATATTAACACCACATTTAAAGATTAACACGAAAACAGGCATCTTCAATTAGACAGATTTACATTGTAAACATAAAAAAGAGAAACTCCCTGTATTTATATTTGTAATAAAAACAAAATTTATGGATTTGTACTTATTTTTATTTGTCCCCAATTATTTCCAGTTGAGTGAGATGGAAACATACCCTTGGCGTATATGGAAAAGCGAAATATCTAGGGAATAGATTAGTCACCTCTTTGGGTGGTGGTTACTTGAGTACGACTTTGCATTCATTGTTCTCCATTATAATTAGTTACAAAACAATTATAGTTGCATAAACAAATAATAAAAACCTTTTCTTCTTTCTCTCTTTGTAATGGTACAACTTTTAGTAAAAATGTTAATTCATAAGAGAGATATTACACAAAATGTCCAAAATCTGTACCCAACTCACCTCAGCTTACACGGTATCTTTATAGTTTACTAAATTTGAACTTCAAATTTTCTATTGGTCTATTTTGAATTAATTAAGGTATCCGACTACTTTTCTTTTCTATAAAATGGTATGGAGTGAACTTTAATAACATTTTCCGATAGAAAGCGTTTCGAAACGGTGAAAGCGATGATAAATTTTGGACTACCTACGTCATTTTCTATGAAAAAGTCATTCTATGTCAAATTTTAAGCAGAATTCATGTAATATTCGAAACACGATTGCAAAAAATTCTAAGAATGAAATGTGTTGTTATCTTCACAGTAGATTTAGCCAGTGATGATGCAGGTTAGGGACCAAAATTTAAAGTATTGTAAGTCAACCTCATAAGTTACACCTAAATCTTTTGAATTTGAAGTACGTGTGAACTTTTGAAATTTAGTTTCACACATTGTGTATAAAATACTGTTATTAGACAAATACATGTGATAGCCCTCAGATTTCAATTTCTAACCTGAAAAATACATTGCAAAATAGTATATTAAAATTTCGTAATGATACAATGAATAGATTTTTAGAAATCTTGTTTCAAACTCAAGTGAAATGTCAAAAATATATTCTACGTTAAACGCTTTTAAAGTATTTATTCATGGATTACTTATATGTAAAAAAAAGGAACACTAGAGTGAACTTAACTTTGGTTCTAATCGACATATAAAAAAACGAAGGCCTGTTTTGGTATTAAAAGAAATGAAGCCTCTTTATTAGATGAGGCTTAATTCTAAATAAAAAAATAATTGCCTCAATAATAGCCTCAATAAAAAATATTCAAAAAGTAAATAGAAATTGATATTTTCTTCCAAAATGACGTTTTAAACGTTGTCGGATACCTTAAATATAATATATAAGGTAAAAACAATCTGAATATTTTTTAAGATAATGAAAAAAAAAAATTGCGAAATATTTTCTTATTAATAACCTTAAAGTTGATCAATTTAAAGTTATATTACATTATCTTTGTAGTTTTCTTATTTGTATTTCAAATTTTTTATTGGTCTCTCTTTTCATTTTTGAGTTATTTAAAAATTGAGTAAACGAAAATTACCTAAATAATAAAATAAAAAGAATTTTTTTCATTTGGTAAATAATAAGAGGAAAAAAAAAATCGAAACTGGGTGTCTTGAAAGGAAACTATCGCCCAGTAGCGCTGCGTCACTGCCGAAGCCACGCCCAAGGTACGCCCACTATTCCATGTTGTCGATTCCAAAAAAGAATAGATACCTTCTCTACAATTTCCATTTACCATCAACCGATATGGGTTTGTATAAATTTCTGATATTTTTGCTCAATTTCAAGTAATCAAAACTAAATTATTAGATATGTTTTTCAATGGTGAAATAACCAAATATATTATTCTAATGCATTTTTAGGTCGTACTTTACCTGTACCAGTCCCGTGTAGGGTGTGTGGTGACAAATCTTACGGGAAACACTACGGTGTTTACTGTTGCGATGGTTGCAGTTGCTTCTTCAAAAGAAGTATTCGAAGAGGTATCGTCTACAACTGTATTGGTGAGTAAATTTTTTGGCTTCAAAGAAAATTTGTCTATGAATGTTCTGAGTTTTCTAGGTATTTTCTTAGGTAAGGATAGTAAGTATTTTGCATTAGATGGTGAAAATAAGTCTTCATGAATTGTCGTGCAATTTTTATGTTAAAATTGTGCTTCTATTTCATCCACTAATTTTTCAAACTGCGTAAATACGAGAACAATAAAATACGGAAGAAGTTATTCTCAAAAACTTGAAAGTAGGTATTTCTTTGGAGATTTGACGTTCCAAAATCAGATGATAATGAAATAAGAATGCAGAATGAATTTCTTTTTTAATTTCAAAGAATATGAAAGTCAAGCATTGATCCTTTATAATGAAGGGGCACAGTTATGAAAATCTGAAATTCACAATTTATGTGGTTCCCAATAATGATTTTCTTAGTTTCGATTTCTAACTTATAAAAATTTTTCTTTGGAAAATTTTGGAGTTCACAAGATCATTCATTCGAGTAAAAGTCTTAAACTAAACAAACTAATTTGGTTACTTCTTTCACATGAAAGAGGGCAATTGAAATAAGAAGTTTTAGGTGGAGGCATGGTAGTCTTTTAGGTTAAATGTTTTTTTCAAAAATTTATAAATATACGCTTAGAATTACCGAATCCATGAAAGAAATTCATTCTATGGTTTAGTTTTGTATTTAATGCAAACTTTTGAAAAACCAGTCCGTCTGCTAAGCCTACAAACTTAGAAACTGAATTATGTTTTAAGTTTTAGAATGTTTCTTATAAGCATGACTGGTTTTAAATTGTTTAGATGTATTATACATTCATTCGATGAATTATTATTCAGTAAATTTACTTTTCTTTGTGTATGACTAGAATAACTCCGACGATTTACACCCAACAAATTAGTGAATTCTGATATGGCATTTTATAGTATTTGAAAATTATTGAACTTCTATCGATACAAGTGCTAAAATACTTCTATTAATCTGTTAAGAATTGCTTTCACATCTTCTCACCTTTCCCGTCTGAGATCCTCAAGTATATAGAGTATGCATTTGGCTAAGACTCACAGAACACAGAGTCTTTAATGAGAGAATAAATAATAATAATTCACATTCAAAGATCTCAGTCAAAAGTTTAAGTATGTATTTCTCGTAGTCCATCTCTAGTCAATAGGACGCTTCTATTATAGTATGTAGTGCCTGTGCTTGTGGTTGAAAATATTTCGCTATCTCAAATATACATTATAAATGACAAGCTCTGGTGTATTCCTGTTTTAAAAATACAGTGTAAAATTTAAAATCTGGACTTCCGAAATTACAGCTAATTCAAATAGCTTCCCCTTGACAATACTTGAACTTTTTTTTTGTTGTTGCTGATTATAGGACCAAAAATGAGTTTTCCCTTTTTAACATTTTCAATTGACGATTTTTCTATTTTATTTCTGCTTTTGTATTCTTATTTCATTCATATTTATTCACTGCGTGCTTTCTACAAGTTTTCTGCTAACGCACAATTATGACGACGATAGTTGCATTTGCCTTGGTAAAAAAATTAAAATCAAACCATGTATGAGCTCAGGTAGGGTACCAAGTTAAAACTTTGTTATTATGGAATGTGAAAGAACTTATATAAAAATCAAAATTCAGAAAGAGCAAAAAAAAAACAAAAAAAAAAACTGAAATGTTCAAATTGGAAGGATACACCCGATCAAACTATGCAAAGATATGAAAACAATTGAGAAATATATTTCGATCCGGATTTTCAATATTAATATTTTGTGAAGGAGTTTCTGAGTTTGGAAAATACCTTTTTTTTGAAAGAGATCGGAATTTTTACTGAATGATAATTGATGGCTTATCTACTCAAAAAGATTCGAATTTTCTGCTACAAAGATCAAACTACGGCTTTTGTAGAAGAATTTTTTTTAAATATTCATTCAGCAGTTTTTATATTAAATTTCTTCCATATATTCACTAGGCTTTCCCACTACGTTCATTCCCATGACAGTCACATATAGCTGCTAGGACGTAGTAGACTTGAACATATAATTTAAAATTGATACCGCGTTGCTGGGCAAATATTTTCATGTCCCAGCAGACTTTCAACCAATTACTCTACTGTCAAGTGGCTATCAAATTTTTTGACGGGTTATTTTGAGATTTCTAGTATTCTCAAGTGTTGAAAATAATTAAAGAAATATGTGCAGTCTGATAATTGTTCTGTTTCGTTAACATCGATCACTAAACCACTCTTATCACACCTAATGGCATTTAGCGATAGATAAAGTTTTATTCTCAGTGGGCCGATACAAAATTATAAAGGAGGCACTTCACAGTACCCTCCGAATAATTTTTGCTAATATATCATATAAATTTTCGTGAACATTTTCGTAGTTGAACCCTGATAAATTGTTTTATTAATTAAATAATCATTTAACTTAAAAATCAAAATTTTTTATTCTTATTAGCACGAGTACAGGTGCTACCATAAGCGGGGAGCACGGAGCGGCCGCATCTGTTGCGATTCTCCAAGTGCGGCTTCACGCTATAGAGTACAATTATTTGTCTCCAAAGTTTTAATTATTTAAATATATTTTTTATAGGTCAATTATTTTTCCGGTGCTCGCATCTTCATTATCAAAAAACTCTTCAATTGGATAAAATAGTGTACCGAATTTGGTTCAACACGAAAAAAAATTATGAAGATACATAAAAGAAAGGGCCAATAAAATATTGACTGCAGTTTTCTCAATTTCTTCGACCGCGAATATTCTCAATTCTTCGACTTCATTATTCTCAATTCCTTCGATTTCACCATTATTAAAAGCACGCCTAAGTTTCTAAAGATTCGGTTGAAGAGTTGGTTGCAAAAAAGTTTTCATTACGATTTCTTAAGTATTCAGAATTTGAATGATTTTGTATAATTTTTTGGCCAAATTGTTCTAATTTTTGTGTGACATTTTCTACATATTTTTCACCACTAAAATTGCAGCTCCTATACTCGCTATCATAGCTTACATCTGTTGCAATCACTTAGAAGTGAAATATTTTGATGCCTAGGTGTTGACATAAAAAAACATGCGTAAATTTTGTTTTTAGATTGCGTAGCAGTCATATTTTTTATACTTCAGACACCATAGTTAAAATTTTAATAGCTTTCGTTTCATGATTGCTGTGCGCATTCGACAAAATGCATTTTGCTAATATTATAGAATGTGATATCGTTAAGCCTATTTGATTTGCTGTACGGTTTTAATTGCAGCAGGAAGTGGTAGTTGCGTCGTTGACAAAGCTCGGCGAAATTGGTGTCCGTTTTGCAGACTACAAAAATGTTTTCGCGTTAATATGAACCGTAACGGTACGTGCTTTTATACTTTCAATGACTATGATAAAAAATAAATCTCCACAAATATATTGTTTTTATCGACTTAATTGATAGTATCTGTTAAACTTTAAGTGTTTTGTTCTCATTTATTATTAGTTATATTTATTATTAACAAATATTATTAACATTTTATTATCAATCACATTTTATATTTTATTGTTTCCTTCCAGCTGTGCAAGAAGAGCGTGGGCCTCGAAGTAATAAGAAGCGTAAAACCAATAGCGAAGGTTCCGAAATATCTCGCTTATCGCGGTCAGAGATGAGAACCGAAACGACTACAGTTAAAAGTTATAGCGTTGCTACATCAAATCTTCATCCGACACCTCAGGTCCAAGATATACAAACAACCGTAGTCCCTTGGTGTGCTGCTGGAGCACCTCCAAGTGCTTTCAGGAGAGTTCTTCCACATCCTTTCAATGTTATTCCATCAAACTTTCCTGATCTACCTTGTTCAGGTTTGTTTAACCACATTTTTTCCTTTCAATTATCATTTAAAATATTGAAGTGATACGATATTGCCCCAATTTCTGTTCTTTAGAAAAAATATTTCTTTTTGTTCTGTAGTCGGTATAAAACACTCTAATCAGATAGTGAATTTAAATGATAATTTAGGAATTTTGTAAAGATGTTCACTTTTCGAATTGTTTTGTTTATAACTCTTTCACTTCTGACGGTACTTCAAAGTACTACTACTTAATGTTTAACCCCGTAACACCTCCAGGGCCACCCTTACCGGACGTATGGCACCGGTGCGAAAATAATAGCGGGAGCGGGGCCAGAGGCATCTTGATGAATCCGGGGCTCTTTAGCCTCGAGTTTTATATATTTTGTGGGAGAGGGGAATCGAAAATTCAGAAAATAAAAATCATGAAAATTCAGAAAATAAAAATCATGAAAATTCAGAAAATAAAAATCATGAAAATTCAGAAAATAAAAATCATGAAAATTCAGAAAATAAAAATCATGAAAATTCAGAATGAATACAAGAAATAATTCCAGAATTGATGAAAATTTAAAATAAATGAAAGAAATAATTCCAGATATTGTTGAACATTGTTGAACATTGTTGAGCTCAGAAAATTATAGAATATTACTTCTTTATAGAAGAAAATGAAAAATTTCAGAATTTATGAAAATAATTATTTTTTTGTAAGTGCGGGTTTCCCAAAACGCGGGGCCTGGTGTGACCGCACCTGTTGTACACCTTTAAGGGTGGCTCTGAACACCCCTTACATACGTTGTTGGGAGTTGGGATTTTGAAGTATGAAAGCTCTACAACTACTTTACGATTACCAGATCACAGCAAAAGTGTGGGGCTACTAGTGTTTTAAATATGACGAAGCTTCATGAATAAAAATTCACTTTCGCGGTCATCATGGTAAGCAGTTACAGTTGCAACTTTGCAGAGGCGTAATACTAAGGAAGTAATTGAGGTGAATGCATAATATATTTTTTCTTACCAATTATTGATCCATATTTCGGTTCA
Organism: Pholcus phalangioides; assembly: GCF_987345545.1. Classification (NCBI taxonomy): domain Eukaryota; kingdom Metazoa; phylum Arthropoda; class Arachnida; order Araneae; family Pholcidae; genus Pholcus; species Pholcus phalangioides. The sequence continues at coordinate 31,264,712 of NW_028301600.1, read as the reverse complement.
TGTCTGTGCATTTCGTTAAAATAACACCTATATTTCAAATACCAAACAAATTTGTGACGGGTACTTATCAGTACATTGTGTGTAAATAATGGTGAACTCAAATTCAATTATAATTTGAATGCGCGGTATTTTTATATTTTTAGAACTAATAAATTAAATCTCGATATAAGGACATTCTGTGGACTAAAAGAAAATCCTAAAAACAATCTGCAATAGGGATTATCGATGCATCGGGAGGCAGACCATCATCATAGTGCACCACCAGATTTATATTGCTGCCGATATATTTTCCGAATCCAAGTTGTTAGTACCACCGTTGATATCTATTTGCGCCCAAAAAAATGAATTAACAGATTAATTAATAAAATTCAATTAGATGCTTCACTTCTTTAAAAGCGTTTACTGTATTACACATTTTTGTATACTATACCTCTCACGAATGTAATGCAACAAATTATGGTTTTCTTTGTAGTAAAATGAACAAATATTCCTGTAACTATGTTATGCAACCATATTTGAATTTGTATTTTTTATTTTTGTTGTAAGCGTAGAGTGTAGCGGTAATTTAAAGTACCACATCAATTAATTTTCTGTTTACTAATTTTTAGAAAAAAGTTATTTTTTGATTTTTAGGGCTTAGTTAGAACTAAAACGACCTACCATAAAGTTTGCATGGTAATTATTTCATTTTTTCATAATGTGGTGCTGAAAGGGTTAGGGAAAAGTTTTTATTAGCCGATACAATCTTTCTAAACTTGTTTCAGGAATAACAGTAATTTACTTAAACTTAATTTCTCTCTAGCACCAGCAATAGGCCAAAGAGAGTTTCTTGCAGGTGGTTCGACTCCACTCGAAGTATTCCGTCAAATCGCCGCCCATATTCTTTTAGTTAGCGTCCGACGAGCTCGGCATAACGATCTTTTTCGAGCCCTGCCCATACCTGATCAATCAGCAATACTTGATGAATGTTGGGCGGAACTGTTTTTGTTGCAAGCTGCTTATTGGCCCGTCGACCTTTTGGCTGTTGCTAAACAATTGGAAACGTCTACGAGTGATAATAAGGTAAGGAACAAACAATGATTTCTTTCATCAAGAATTATATCTCAAACACGAAGTGCATATTGAATGTAATTACTTTTCATTGTCAGGTTATTCATGTATCGTTACTTCCGCATCGGTTTGCATCGAGTGTTATCGAATGCCGTCAGCTCCAATTGGATCTTGTTGAAAGGTCTTTACTGGAAACAATCATTTTAGCTCGGAAAGGTAAGCTAGAACACTTCTGTTAATATAAAATGTGCAATATGAAGATAATTCCGTGATAACTCTATTGAGTTTTTAATACTTAAGAAGAACATGACCCTAGTATGAGATTAGTTCGTAAGTGCAATACAGTTGGTAATATATGTAAAAAAATTGTATATATATATATTTTGGGTAAAAAAATTATAATATAATAAATATGTTAATTTATATGATAAATTAATAAAAATGATAAATACAGGGTGATTCAGAAAAGATGGTAAAAACTTTAAGAGGTGATAGTACACACCAATACGAACAATTGTCATCAAAGAATGCATGGCCTAACATGAAACGCAAACGCGCTAGCGTGTTTGGAAACGACCGCTTCGCAGACGTTATAACGGCGTTAAAATTGAATAAATTATTTTTTAAAAGAACACCAAACACGCAAATGTAACCTGAGGAAGAAAAAGAAACCGTATGCAAATCTGCGTCCCAGTGAACAAAACGCGCGGATACCAGCCCTGTGAAGTTATCCCGTACGTTACAACTGTTAGAACGGTTGCACGCTGGAATAACTTCACAGGGCTGGCGTCCGCGCCTTTTATTCACTGTGACGCATATTTGCATACGGTTTTTTCTTCTTGTCCAAGTTACATTTACATATGGGTGGTGTTCTTTTTCTCCCGATACATTTCAACAGAAATGCCGTTTTAACGTTTGCGGAGCGGCCGTTTCAAAACGTGTTAGCGCGTTTGCGTTTCATGTTAGACCATGCATTCTTTGATGACAATTATTTGTATTGGTGTGCACTATCCCCTCTTAAAGTTTTTCCTAAATCACCCTGTACATGCTCTTTCATATTTAATTAATATGACATAATAACTCGGCAGTTCGTTTGGCTAAAGTAAAAGCGTTGAAAAGTGGAGAAAAAATATACGCGAAAATGGAGCAAAAAATATGTGAAATCTTGAAGCTTACGAGAAAGAATGTTCTTGTTCTTTTACCAGATATTTTCGCACATCTGCCTTGAAAAGTCTCATTCCTTTTTTGAAATTGTAGGTAATCTTATCACATTACTAGAGTATGTGTGCACAATTATTCGTAATATGCAAGTCCCCAACTGGTTCTATGAACATTGAACATTGAAGGACCGGACGCACCCCGCTTCCCATCCGCTTTTGGTTCTATGAAGCAAAATCTCTTAATTTTTAGTTGCAATTAGCTTAATCTTCAAATAGTAATTGTATAATGAATTATAGTGAAACATCGTTATAACGAGAGCTCGCAATCACGGGAAAAACTGTAGTTATAACGAATTTCTCATTGTAAGTGAATTTTTTTTCTCTGCCAAATAACAAAAATTTTAGATTATTCCTGCTTTATCTGGATTTTTAAGAGATTATTTCGTTATAATATTAGCGAATGAACAGGATTGAAATTTTTAAGTTGACTCCTGGCTCACAGCAGTTGGTTCTCTAATAATGTTCTTGGATAGAATTTCGTATTCTCAAAACGATTTAGCCCAGTCCTTCAACATTTTCTCATCGGTGCGAATGCAAGCAAATTTACAAGCCGATGAAAATGGATGAGCGATTTCGCACCGCAGAAATCTAGAAACCGCAGAGGGAAATAATTTGCGCAACTGCAGCCGACTGAAACAAACAAAAATTTATATGCAGGTTGATTCATTGGCGTACGCAAAGGGGAGGTTTTGGGGTTCTAACCCCCCCCCCCTTGAGATAAGATTATCTGAAACCCCCCTCGAGAAAATTCTGCGTACGCCTATGTCTATAATTGCCCTTGCCACGTTTTACTGGCAAACCGTTAGTCCTAAAGCATACTTTCAATTGGAAAAATATCTAATTAACGGGTAGAACTCAGATACGTTATTCATGTTGTAAGGAGTTGTACAATTATTAAAATATAAAAACTAACTTTTTATACGGACACCCTGTCCTCAAAAACCTAAATAGAAAGTTGTTGCCATGTCTCTTCTGAAGCCAACAGAAACAAATTCCACGCTTCTGAAAGCAATATTCACTGAGGTATTTGAATTCAAAAATCAGAGAAAGGTTGGGAAAGAAAAGCATAAACTAATAAACAACGCTTCTTTCCATCGTTTATGGTGTTCTTTCCAAAGTTTTCTCCAGTTTTTGAATTCAAATATCTCGGCTCATATTGCACTTGGAAATATAGAATTATTTTTGTTGGCGTCAAAAGAGGCAGGGCAACAACTTTGTGATTGAGTTTTTGAAGACAGAGTGTCCGTATAAACAGTTAATTTTAATATTTTAATAAGTATAGAACCCCTTCCAAAATTAATGACGTATCTAAGTTCTACGCGTTATATGGATACTTTTTCTAAAAGTAAGTAAGCTTCTAGGATCGACGGTTCACCAGTAAAATACAGATAAGGGAATTATGGAATCCTCTCGTATAGTAGACAGACTTTTAGTTATCAAATCTAAAATTTTAAAAAAAACCCATATTTTTGAATATTTCGACATTTGCAGCGTCTCTGCTAGAATATTTTACACAAATTTACGTGGCTGCAGCATTTCTTCTTGACCTGCCTTAGTTTCCAATGCAATTTCCCTGATTGGTTTTTTATTACTGACATGACTGAACAAGTCCATACACATATAGAAAGTTTAAAAATATATTTTGCTCACCCTGAAACAATACAAATACGACGCCACAACAGGCAAAATGCCCAATGAGGTGGCTGAGAAAAGATGCCCATAAATGCAATGTAGCTCAACAATGATTTTATGGCTACATGAATTGGGTGAGAGTTTTGTGTAGCGGTGGGAGACTTCCTCCACCGGTCCGCGGACCAGCTGTTGAAGAACACGGGTCTAGCCGACCGTCTGAACAATTGAGATTCTCAATTGTTATCTCACTATTCGATTCCGTGGTCTTTATGAACTTGTTATCCTTTCGCTAACCGGAAGGTTTTTTTAAGGTCCAATTTTTCCAAATTTTCGGAAAATATTTTAAACTATAAATTCCGGTCAAATGTGGCCTGGCAGTGAAATATAACAGTGGTTTGTCTCACTATACTACTACGTCCAAGAGGTTCCGAGACATTTTATTACGGAAAAACGAATACAGGTAGAACTTGTTTATCCGGTGTTTCCTTTGACTACCCTGTGCAACTATGCATTTTTGGCATTGTTCATACAAAGATGTAAATGCGGATTGCAAGCCGTTTTTTGTCCTATCCTTCAGTGCCTTCGTATCTGCTCGCTTGACTTCTTTGGAAATCGGGCATAGTTGCCCCTTAAGCAAATTTTTTATCCGAGAAAAAAGAAAAAAGTCAAAAGGCCAGATCAGGAGAATAAGCTGGTTGTTGAAGTATATGATGTTTTGACAGGTAGTCTGGCAGCAGGAGGGACCTGCCAGTCCTTGAATGTCTTCATGATACGGTGAGACGCAAGCAACCAGATCTTTGGAATGAGAAGTCGTGGGTCCATCATGATAATGCGCCTTCTCACAGGTCCCTCCTTGTGTCAGATTACCCGTCAAAACATATAACATAATTGAATATCCGATATTTCAACAATCAGCTTATTCCCCTGATCTTGTCCTATTTGCCGTTTTCCTCAGATTAAAGAATTGGCTTGAGGGGGCAACGATTCTCAAGTTCCGAAGACGTGCAGCGAGCAGCAACGAAGACACTGGACGATGTGACAAAAAGTATGCAATCCGCATTTACATCTTTGTATGAACGATAGCAAAAATGCATAATTGCACAGGGTAGTTACTTCGAAGTAAATACCAAATAAACAGGTTCTACCTATATTCATTCTTCTGTAATTAAATAAGTCTCGGAATTTTTTGAACGTAGTAGTACATGTTTCGTATGTACAGGGTCTTTATAATTAAAGTTCCACTTTGAAATGGCCATAAAAGGAAAACTACTGAACAAAATGTTATCAAACTTGGTAATAGTTTACAGGAGGTCATGGGATTCGATTTTCCGCAAAAAAAAAAAAAATTAAAATATTTAAAAAACTCACCACCAGCGAGGAATGGCGCTGTACGCAATATTATTAAACGAGATAAGACATGAAGACATCGGTTTAAATGTTTTTAATCGTTTCTAAAACAAAACTGTTTGTGGGGTTTTGACGGGATTGAAAAATGCGATGCACCGACACACATGTCCGTAACATTCCTCCTGATATGTCAAGAGCTACTGTTGAGAACGCAGTAAGGTGATTTAACTCTTGCTTTCAGAAAATGGTGTACGCTACATTTTTTAAACATGCTTTGTATCACGTTTTACAAACGATAAAAAAAGTTTTAAACCGATGTCTTCATGTCTTACTTCGTTTAACAATATTGCAGTGCCATTCCCAGCTGGTGGTTTTATTTTTATTTTTTCTGCGAAAAATTGAATCCCATGACCTCCTGTAAACTATTACCAAGGTTGATAACATTTTCTCCAGTAGTTTTCCTTTTATGGCTATTTCAAAGTGGAACTTTAATTATAAAGATCCTGTATACTGGGAAAACAAGAATAAGAAGATACCTTAAAACGTGGTTTTTCTATGCCCATCCTTTATAAAAAGTACATCAGAATAATTTTTATGAACAGTATGTGCCTTGAAAAGTGGTGGTATAATTCATCCTTACTTGAATTCTTGAAGAGAGTAAAACTCACGTTTCTTTTAGAGAATTTTGTTGGAGTTATAGTGAGATTCCCATTACACATCAGGTATTTGACAATCACTCGTAATAGGGAGATTTTCTTTATAAGCCGTACTCGTTGAATCGGAATTTTACTATCTTACTACATGTACTGAATATGAAGTACTGAAAGATTTAATTAACGATACACGTACATGTGCGAAATTAATATTGATCTGGTTTTAATCTCCCTCGTTTAACCGGATTTTTTCTAAACTAGCTGATTCTACATCCCAATTACGGAGAGGTTCTAGTATTTATACAAATTAAGTGATTTAAATTTTTCGCACTTGAAATGTTTGTTTCCTATTGTAATGTTATTCAATAATTGAGACACATCTTAATTTTAATCATATTCTATGAGAACCGTTCAAATAGTCAAGACCTCATGCAGTCAGAGTAAAACAAGTGAAAACTATTTTGTCTATTTCATCAATAGTTCTTTTTCAGAATTCCTTGGTATTTTATTTATTAATATTATTATTTTTTAGCACCACCCCATAATGTGTTTAAAACTGGAGCAACTAAAAGCTGGTAAAATTCGCGGGCGTTTACTCTAAAAGACCAGTGAAATACTTAAAATAGCATACAAGGAAGTTCTTTGTCTCATGGAAAAGTTTTTAGGTGACAAACAATTTTAAATGGCGAGAAAGTGTTAAGGTCCAATATGCGTTGAATTAGTTACATCAGAAGAAAGTTCCATGAAGAAAAACTTGGGTTTTTTTTTTTTAAGTTGACATTATTGGGACAGTGATTGTATTGAAGTTAGTGGAAAAAATTTTATGACTCTTAATCTTAATGCCTTTTTTAATCGGGTTGGTGTACGATCTTGGCTTCCCATGATTTCCTATGGAACAAATCTTCTTCCTTCAAGGAACATTTAAAAATTTATTCTATTCACTTTATATATAGACAATCAATTTTTTTCTCAAATGTTATGGACATTTTTATACAATTTAACAAGAGCATTTAGAATTTTAATAGTTGGTTATTTTTTTCCTCGAATTTTAAGTTCAACCAATAAGCAGCTCTATCAAAAAATTAAAAATTTACCCCTACTTTGTGCCATAAAACTTCTTTAAATCAATTAAATAAGCAATTCTTTTGTTAAAGTATGTAACACCTTAGCGTTGAGACGCACACAGTTTCAAGACATTTGAACGAGTGGTGTTCAAAAAAAAAAAGTTCCTTATCTGACAAAAAATATGCTAGGTACCGTTTCGTCTTTTCCTGATTCATACTTAAATCAAAATAAGTTTCATCCAATCTCTCTTCTTGCTCCTCCCCTATGTCGATAGAATATTAATCAAGACAAGATAAAACACCCCCGGGGTTGAACACTGAAAGAAATACGAGTGATTGACATAGCAAGGACTTTACCATAGATAAAGTTTCTAAAATGCACTCGATACTAGGCATCTCGATCACTGAAGTGTCTTGTGAGTCGGTCGTGATTTCTCGACTTATTTCTAATCGAACTTCTATCATAATGAACGGTAAAAAACACTAACGCTATCATTAGAATGAAACCTTTTTTTAAAAAAGTTGGTAATTTAAAAATTACGAGCATCTTAAATAAAAACTGATTCAAACAAAATTTTTAGAATGAAAAAATACCCTATGGTTGAGTTGTTTCGTATTCAAATACAATCACGTTTTTCTTTCTTTTGTAATAAAACTTGCTTTTCTTTATTCATTTATTTATATTTATTTATTGGCGAAAAATGACTAAACATCAGTTACAAAAGTCTTTCGATATGCAAAATTAAATATTAAGTACAAAAATTCCATTACACAATTAAATAATTTTCCATTAAAAAAATTTTATTTTCCAATTCATTGGAAAAAAGTTATTAAAATTGTTCTTCGGTTCAAAGTTAGATTTTTTTTCAGCTATAAAAATTTATCATTTAAACCAAATACTTCGTTTCTCACACTATATGGTGGTTCCAATACGAATATATCACATTTTCCAGTGTTTATGCATAATCGCCTGTTTGTAGTCCTAGTAAATTTGATGTCGTAATCGAATGAGAATCAAATTTACCGGATATTATGCATAATCGTCAATTCAGAATAATTCTAAATTTTTTCATTCCATAATTTTGTCAGAACTTTAATTAGAATTATCTTTTTTTGATAAACTCTCCGTCATTTGTACTTTTGAAAATAAAATAAAACACAACTTATTTCCGAGTTATGCAAGATTATTTGCTCTTCTCGCTTTTGAAGTCACTTAAGAATTTTCTTTTCTTTCATTTTTGTTTTAGGGGGGTAGCCAATAAGCATCAAGTACAATAGGTACAATGAACAATGGGTACTTAGCATGTTAGCCGAAGTGTGAACACCCCCATCCCACCCCCGTTAAGGTGTTATCACCCGAAGACGAAACGGCACTAATTTGCTAAAAGGATGAAACGGGAAAAGGCGAGTCGGGACATTCCCAGAAAAAACTCAGTTTTGAGAAAGAGCATTTTAATGGGAAACATTAGCATATACAGGGTGCATAGTAAACAGGGGGTATGACATTTTACTGACGAATCGTTGATGTTAGAGGCATACTTTCAATTAGAGAAAGTTTGCAAAGAACGCGTAGTACTCAGATATGTCATTCATGTTGCAAGGGGTTGGATAGTTATCAAAATAAAAAAAAATTAACTTTTTATACAGCCCCCGTGTGCCCCAAATCCCAATCAGAAATTGTTGCCCTTTCTCTCCTGATGCCAAATAAAAAAAATCCACATTTCTAAGTGCAATATTAACTGAAATATTCGAATTCGAAAAATGGAGGAAAGTTAGGAAAAAACAGCATTAAATGCAAGTAAAACGGTTTTTTCGCATTTAGAACTGCTTTTTCCCAACTTTTCTCAATTTTTCTAATTCGAATATCTCAGTGAATTCCACTTGGAAAGTGGAATGCTTTTAGTTGGCATCAGGAGGGACAGGGTAACAACTTTTTAATTGGGTTTTGGGCCACACGGAGAATGTGCAAAGTTCATTTTTTTTATTTTGATAACCATACAACCCCTTCCAACGTGAATGACATATCTGAGTACTGCACGTTATGTGGAAACTTTTTCTAATTGGAAGTATACCTCTAGGATCAACGGTTCACCAGTAAAATGCCATACCCTCTGTTTGCTATGTACCCTGTATATAATGCCTGCCAGCAGTTTATATTAAAATATATTAAAAATACTTCTTATGCAGGGTAGAACAAAAACTCGAACACACAATTAGATGCATAAAATTTTATAGCATTTGAAAATTGAAAAATTCGAAAATGTAATTTTTGAAAAAATTTGCGTGCACCAACCCCCTTAATTCTAAGTGATTTTTATATATCTAGATGATTTTATATCTAGAGTTTCTTTCTATAGATTGCAGTAAACCTCTTATAGAATCTCGTCAAGTCTCGGTAATGCTCGAACAAGCACATACCGCTTTGGAACAATATATGATGCGCGTTCGTCCCGGTGAAAATGGAGTCTTTGGTAGAACACTTCTTGTTTTACCAAGCTTACGAGCGATACCACATAATTTAGTCGCCGATATGATATTAGGCCTCTCATCTACGGCCATTGCAAGACTTGTACGTATTCTTTAGTGATTATGATTATTTGTAGTCTATCATATATATATATGTATTGATATCAGTGACAAAAATGATTGACATTGGTCGGGATATAATTATTTGCATTGATTAAGTATATTAGGTATTGTGTGCAATATAATACGATAGAGATGCATTTTTGGTTTCATAAAATTTTTCTGAAATTTTTCTTTGCTGCCGAGTGGCAGTCGAGTGGTTAGGGACTCTCACTGTGCAGGTCTGGGCTCGAATCCCGGTTCGGGCATGGATGTTTACTAACACTAACAAATTTCCTGGATGGATCATGCTGATCCCTTGGGAATACGTGATGTGATCTCGTTATTTTAAAAAAAAGTTGTAACAAAAGAGCAGGAAAATTATCCTGTAAAATTTATTTTAAAGTAAACGTGTAGATTTTGGTATATTAAACCACCAAAATATAATGAACATAAAATGCGAATGCATTTCTGTAAACTAAGAGTTATTGAAAAAAATTCATGTCATTATAAAGTAATGTTAGGAAGGTGAGAAGAATTCATAGACAGAATAAAAAATGTATGAATTGATTTTTTATTTGTTATTTCAATTTGTCATTACAATAATGAAACTTTATTTAGTGTTGTTCTAAAGATTGATGTGTTAAATTCAACATGACTATATTCTTTTTCGATTCCAAAATAGCTGTATGTACCGCATGTAGAATGATGAAAATAAAACATTTCTAAAATACAAACCAATTTTTCAAGTCTATATTATTTTTTTCATTTAGTGTTACGTATTATTACGCCGACAATGTCGTATAACAAATACTATCAAATTTTCTCTTTATTGGTGCAAAATGATACAATCGTTCTACTCGTATTCTAAAAATACAAAGAGAGGTATTTTAATGTGAATTTTTTCCCGAACCCGTGACAAATATCTAAGTAATGAAATAATAAGTAAATGCGCCCCCGTGAAGAAGAAGAAGAAGGTTGGCCAATTTCATGGTACAGAAATATTTGGTGTTGGTCAGGATGTTCCGCACATTTCGCTGACCTGAATCCCACACGATTGATCTCCAGACATTCACCATTTGCGAACAGATTCTCATGATATTTCCTATGGAGGTAGCTGTTCCCAGTGTGTCACTGCTGACAACCTAAGATAAATTAATTAGTTTAGAATGTGCAATCTATCATCAATGATTTCAATAAAAATCAGGCTTGTTTTTCGACAACAAAATTTAGTTGAACGGAATATATACATGCAAGTATAAAACATAGTAGAAATGTAAAAATACTCGCGTGTTAACGAAAACTGAGAGGATGCCCTTGAGATTGTTTTTTTCTTCTATAAAACAAGCACTTTGGCATGAAATTTTATGAGCTCCCAGACGGATTTTAGGATAAAAATGTTTCTGGGTCCTTGAATGTTTTTTTAGCCGGGTCTATTGTGCCAAAGTGGAATCTGGCGCTTCATTTTTAATGTTTACTAAAACATAGCAAGCCATTCATATTAGATACAGTGATACCCCTACTTACGCGTATTCGGAGTTGAGCGATTTTTTTTGTGAAAAGTGCACATTTCTGAAATCCAAGCATAATCACGGGATCGATGCTGAGATATTAGAGATTATTAAGTGATAATTAAATAAGAATTGTTTTATACGATGGAACTACCGCATTTAATGAAACCACGTTGATTTTTTAGTTCAGTTCGCGAAGAGGCCGGTGATCCCTGGCCAAAGTCCGATAACAAAAGACATGATTCGAAATCATCGTCAAGTTAACGTATTTTTTGCGATAATTATGTCCACGTTAGTTATGGCAACCCATCAAACCGCAGTTACGATGCGGTAATGATTTTTTTTCTCCAAAGTTTTGCAGAAAAAAAATATATGCTTATATAACTATTTTTATAGTTTTTCCTCTCAAATTTCACCTTTTTTCTCTCTCGACACGTGGAGCTAATCCAATACAGCTGCTATGTATAAGCATGTATCACACGTTAGCAATTTAAAAAAAATGGATTTGACTCCTACCAGGCCGTCTTACATCAGCACTTTGAGCTTTGTCCAGGAATCTCCGGCCACTTCACGATATGGGCGACCGAAATCCGAATTATTTCTGCAATTCTGACTCTGGCTAAAATGCTTGGCCAATTCCCGAAGTGGCCGCACTTCGGGCTTTGGCAGTAACATATATAAACGTGAAAATTTGCCGTTATTTAAAAATGTAATTTCATGGCCTGTATGGTATCTGCCATTTTTGCAGAGAAAGTCACAATTGCATACCTGAAGCACAACTTTATTGCAGGTCTTAAAACAATATTTGTTCGATGTGATGTTTTTTGATGACAATTCACTTATATATGTCTGCAACTCTCACTAAATCTCAACCCAAGGGCGAAAGGTGATTTCTTCCCTCAAAACACAAGCAGGCCATTTCTTTCCAAGGATTTAGTTGTCATGAGAACCTACAAAATTTTTGACTCGTGACTTTCATTAGTATAGATTTTAGGGAATACAGCCTCTTTTTTTCAAGGACCTGATTTCAGTCACAATACAGATTAAATTTTATGAAGCCATAGGAAAGTACCATAGTGGTGCATCCACAGTAAGAAGAAAAAAAAAGATGCGTTTTTCCTAAATTCTAGTCCCAATATTTATTTGTAATTGTATGCAAAATCGTACCCCGACTTACATGGTTGTCGTCGGTCCCACCTATCGCTTAACGTTGGGGTATTACTATACTTAAAACTCAAATTTGAGCTAAACTTTCTACAATGAGTCAGTACCACTGAAATCACAGCAAATTTTCTTTCTTGTGTATGCATTCGACTTAGCTGTGAATAAGGTGTACACACGAATGCATGTATATATTGACAAATTGAGATAATTTCGCCATCTTCACATGAACGAGCTCCGAACTGAATTACTTGTATGTTACGAATTTTTTTATGAAGTGGAAAATAATCATTTTACACGCAAAATATTATCATTGAACAAATACATACCATATTTGGTCTTCCGAAATTTACATCTGTAAAGAAAAAAATATCGATCATAACATCATATGAATTTGAAGTTATTAAATTTATACTTGACACTCATTAATCGACCTCGTATATAAAAGACAACAAAAACCGAACTTGTTGTGCGAGACATTCGCTGGCGTATGCCAGTTATTGCCGACAGGATCCGAATAAACGAATTATGCATTCCATAAGAACCACGATTTATTGTATAATTAATCAACTAGTTATTCTGAGTACAAGCTGCGTTGAGGTACTTGAAATATTGGGGTCCGGGTCAGAATCTCGACAGGTGAAAAACATAATTTAAAGTTATTTATACAATTTAGCAGTCAAATGGCTTAAGGGGTGTCACGACCCTTGAAGTTGAATTTTCAAGAATGACTGTAAAAAATATTTTATTCAATTGCAAAATCAAATGTAAAAAATTTCGTGTCAATCAGTTAATTTGTTCTTTGAAAATGAATTGCAGTGTAAATGAATTATAGTGTAAATAAGAAAAAACACTTCGAACGCGATTTTCTCAGATTGTAGTTTTTGAGCTTTTATCCATAAGATTAAAAAAACCTACATCACAAATATTCTGAAATTTCGAAGAAATGTTTATTTGAAACGTGTTATTTAAATGGACCTCGGATTTAGCAATTCACTAATGGGAAGTATTTTTTAAAAAATGTTGAATTTTTTTAGATTTTTGAAATTTATATATTTTTCAAACTTTAAAAATTTATAAAATTCCAACGAATAACCAGATATCCAAGTTCGAAATCCATTTTACTAACACATGTTGAATAAACGCTTCTGCGAAATTCCAGAATTTTTGGTGCAGTCGTTTTTTTATCTTTAAACGGATGAACTTAAAAACTGCAATATCTAAGAAAACTACTTTCAAAGTGTTTTTTTTTTGCATACATTTACACTATAATTCACACACATTACTTCTTTCTTTTATTATGAAAGAACAAATTAATCGATTGACACGAATTTTTTAGTGTTTTATTCGCAATTGAATGAAATATTTTTTGAAGTCATTTTTAAAAATTCGACTTCAAGGGTCGTGACACTCCTTAAAAGACATGACACAGTTTTTTACGAGAAGTAAATTTTTTAGCACTTCTCTGTATCACTATCATTTGATTTCGTACTATCCAATGGTTTGCAAAATAATCAACCCTGTAATGGTTAAACCCCCCCCCCCCATAAAAATATATAAAATGTTTCCTTTGTGTTTTACAAATTAGCATGTAAATGGATGCTGCTAACATATTTTTAATTGAAGCAACACATCAACACGACAATTTGATTAATCAGAGTAGATTTTATAATTAGTTAAAATGGCCAAAATTTATGGTAACGTATGCGAATTTCTTTTATTTTACTGTTATCTATAAACTGATAAGCCCTTGATAAGCAAAATTGAATAGTTGTTACCTTGAACTTTATTTAGAATTCTCTCAATTTTTCAGCGATTTCATAAATCACTGAGCACATAAAATTTTAGCAGCTCTTAAAAAATGAAATTGAAAAGGGACTAACTCATTCCAGATAAAGTTTTTTCTTATATAGCTGCATTTTGTACTGAAATGACACTAAAAACGTACTTTCTAAAATAATAAAAAAAATTGAGAAAAGAAATTAGTATAATGGTGAAATTAGTAAAAATTCGACCATACATTTACCATGTATATTCAAATATGCACTGTACCATAGAGGGTTAACTCATAAAAAAATTTAAACTGCAGTTTATCTTTGAAAATTACGCTGATTGTTTTATATTTTGATGGAAATGCATTATTTAGTTTTCCGCGCACCTTCCCATTAACAAATTAATGAAGATAAATTGTACTTATATTAGCAATAAAAAAATATTTGTACTAATTTTTATTTGTCCCCAATTATTTCCAGTTGGGTGAGATGGAAAACATGCTCTTCGAAAAGCGAAACATCAAGGAGATAATAAAATATCTATGAGCGAATAATATTAAAGAATAATTCCCGTTGAATTAATTCCAATATTTTTTGTTATGAAATTAATTGAAGGGTAAAAGTGGTAAACACTGTAAATGCCAAAAAGGAAAATATTGGGAAATCGCAAAACACTGTTTTTTTTGCAGCCCATAGGGGCATTCACATTTGCGGCCTCTTTACATACTCTTTTGAACCACTTATGGAACTACTAGGAACTTTTCACGTTGACAACAGCATTGTTCCTTTGACAGTTTAACGTGAAAAACGGTGTTCGAATTTTTTTAGCACTTATAAGGTGTGTGTGTTTACCATTTTTACCGTATAATTCTGAACTGAACTGAATTTTTGTAGCATCGGGACTATGTTCTGAAATTGAAATATTACATAGTTCTTCATATGAAATACAAAACTCTGGTTATAAGTTTTCTACGGGAATAAATATACCAGTGACGTTTATTCCTTTTCTATTAGATAATTATTAAGTAATTATCAATGCTGTAAAGTTCGAAAGTGTTGAAAGGAAGTAGTGGACACATGTTAGTTACGACATCAAATCGACCTACAAGTAATTGGTTCAAAGTACGCTGTGACATTTTTAATCTTATAAGTTTTTGTTAATTTGAAATGCAATCTATAGTGTTATGAAAAATTGCCAAAAAAGTGCAAATCATCTCAAAAATTGTTTAAATTGGGTCAAGGCACTCTTTTGAAGATACGACATAGTCTTTTATCCGTGTTTAAAGAGCCCCCGTAGAGTGCCAAAAAACCGCAGTTCCTACCCATTTCTTGTTGCATATAATCCGAGATTTGAAAAGAATTTTTTTGGGATAAAGCTTTGAGTATATTTTGATACATTTGTTGAGTAGCTTTCTATCCGAGCGTGTGTATATGTGTAGGCGTGTGATATCTCATTGCAAAGCATGGCTTGTGGTGTGTTTTTCTCGCAATTTACTGTCTAGTTAAGCAAGGAAATAAAGAAACGATAGCAGTTTCTGTAGCGGGGGTGGATTCCGGACATAAATAGCAGTTTCGTTTTGTTTTATTTGATTTTTTTAAAAAGCAAAAATGTGTAGGGGGATACGCGGTATGAAAGGAGTGCTCGAGCTCTTGATGGCAACCAGCCAGGTGCTGTCTCTGACAGTTGCTCGTGCAATTTCCTCGGTATCAACACACTACACAGCTTCTATTTCTTTCTTAATTCTCTTGACCAGGAAAGAAAGCTAACAGACGATTTCTTAAAGTGCTTTTCTTTCCAAGAACTAAACATTCACCTCAAGTATATGTGAGAAAGTTGATTTATAAAAAAAAATCCATTCTTTTCTAGAAAGCGTCTTTGGTTTTACAATTCAAAGTAGATTTCATCTGAATTTCAAAATTTACTATAAGTCTTTTGAGCATATGCAGATACGTTTTGAAAAAAAAATTGATAATACAACATTATATAAAATGTAGTAAAACGAATAGTTTTAAAGTTATTTAAAAATAATAGTGTGATAGTATATTTCGAACTTATTGGTCTAATTTTTTTTCTGCCAGCCATTCGTTGTCGCTGTCAATGCCATCACTAGTTTCGTATATTACAGCCTAATCTTAATGAACATTCTTTAAAAATGTTATTCGGTTTTATTAATAAAAACTGAATTTTCCATGCATCCTGTTGCATGAGATTCTGCAATGAATTATTTGAATGCTTATCCAGAAATTTCGCATAGAAAGAATTAGGTAAACCTTCCTGTTCTCGAGTTGAATGTTTCTATTTCTACATTAGATAATTTGTAGAATCATTTTAGCATTCCTGTTTATTGGCGGTTGTGAGTAAAATATTTAATGACCACAGTGTGACTTTTGTAGGTGTATTTTCGTGGAAACATGTCACTTTATCCAGAGTACTTTTATGAACGGGCCTAAATTTTTACTTTATATGAATATACAAGACGAATGTATCACAAAAGTCAATTTAAAAGAGGTAATTTCATAAATACAACGTTTTCTACTAAGTGCATAAGCGTTTAATTTTTAACATAAAAATATCAAAATCTATTCAATGAAACGAGTGATTAACTATATGCATTTCAAGATGATATAATAGGTGAACAAGTGAAGAAGAATTTCCATTTTCAATTTTCGATTCAGTTTTTTAAGGAAAAAATGGCGGAAGGCCAAAGCAGAATGCAAAGTTTTCGTTCTAAATCACGTTATACAGTTGCTTCTGGTAACTTCCCTTGTTACCGACTGAAGATACAAAATAGCATCCAAAATATTCTCAACTTGTAGAGAATGTGGTTTTTTCACAGTATATTTTGGAAGGATTCCCGAACGTGAATGTATATTTTGGAAACGACATCGTGAACGTAAATCTGTGAGAGTTGTCAGCTTTGAGCTAACAAAACAAGAAATGGTACCTACACAAGAAAAATTCCATGAGACTTTCCTTATTATTCTAAGGATGCCTCTTAACAAGAACTACGTATAAAAAATATTAATTCACAAATTCTAATTTGTAACGTTCATAAAGCAAAACAATTTTTTATTCAAGATATATCTGCCCTATTTATTACTTATTTCTAAAATACCAATGGATATTTTTGAAATTTTCAACACTCGATTCTTGAAAATAAAGTCACACAATCTTAATTAAATAAGATTAACTTTATATTGAATACTGGGAATCTTATATTCAAAAGGGAAAACTTGTACTAATATTAAAACATTCGTGACCGAATGAGTTCAAATATTATGTTTACATGCCCGAAATTACAGAAGAGTGTGTCGCCATAGCTCATTTGCTTGAAACTGCCCGGTGGTCATAATAAAATGGCCACTCAATGTATAATGAAAGGTCACAACAGAGTGCATCACTATACTTATCCTCTAATTACAAAATTTAAATAAATATATCTATAAATATAACAAAATTCACAAATATGTCTTAGATATTCTCGTTGTATTGATTTCTATACAAATACAAATATTTGTATAGAAATATTTGTATTTGTATAGAAATCAATATAGCGAGAAGAAAAGTCTTAAATATAGTAAAATAAGTAAAGCAAATGTGATAGCTGCGATTCCGTGAAATTTTATTTATTAATATTGACTTCGTATAAAATTAGGTGGTCCTAAAAATAACATTTTATCCATTTAAAACTAATAACTCAAATTAGTATAATATTTATTTTTTTAGCAATTGATTTATTTGAAATGATAATTTAGATTAATTTGGTTAGTGTGGACTATCCAGTATTCAACACTGGAAAATCTTATTTAAAGAGAAAAACTTGTATTATTAGTTTAATTGAGTTTAATGAAAAGTAACAAAGGTGAGAGTGCATCACTATTTATACTCTAATTATAATATCTAAATAAATATATATCTACAAATATTCAAATCCCCAAATATCTCGTAAACATCAGTATAGCGAGATGAGAATTCGAATATAATCAGTAAAGCAAATGTAATAACTATATCTCCAGTTCCGTGCAATTTTATTTATCAACATTGACAACGTTCTAGTAATAATATTTTATCAGCACAAGACTAATAACTTATTAACTATTGATTTACTTGAAATGCTAACTTGGATTTTTAAAAACATAATTATGAAAAATCCCAAGAAGTAAAATTTAAGAAACTCCTAGAATATTTTTAACAAACTGTTCCAGCAGTTTAAAGTTTATCGATGAATTAATATTGAAATAAATAAACAAAAAACGAGCATCGGATATGATGTGATTTACGAAGATATTTCTTCACATTAATTATAATTTTCCAACAAGAAAATGTTGTGACGAAATCGTAAACTTACCCCAAGGTAAAGCACCCATAAGATGAGCAGTAGTAGAATGAGAATGACGTAGTTCATAACTAAGCTGCTGGCTTCTTTATCACCAAAGAAATTCATTCCGTTCCTATTAGATTCGAAGGTCAGTTGGAGATGATTATGGAAATGGGGGAAAGAATTATAAATGCCGATGGTCAATCACCGTTTTATAAATTTTATTTTACTTATTAATTATTATTATATATATATTTTTTTTAATGGGATGTGGGTATTTGGTGGGAGAGTATACGGAGGAATATACCGAAGCCTTCTGCTTGAAGCCGAAGTTATTACGAGAAGTGGAGACCGATATGTAAAAATAGACTGCGTTTCAGCGATTCCGGGGCATACCATCACCCGCCCTCACCTCTCATGACGACTTTTAAGTTGGGGGTGAGTGACGTCTCTTCTTCACTTTGCTTGATGCATCTATCTGCGGTTTGTTTATGTAGGTGAGAGAGAGGAATCCTCCAGAAGCCCCGTTCGTTCGTGTTCTTTTGGGAGAATATATTTTTTGTGCAACGTCTGCAGAACACCTCAAGCTTCCAAACAAAGTTGAAGCGACTGAAAAAAATACGCATCTTTATGAAAAGACTCTTTCTCACTTTAATACATACCAATGATTTTTTTCTTTTTACTTTCGCTTCTCATGATGAGAAAGTCATTAGATGTAATGTTTTAACTCACACGCGAAATGAATCCTACTACAATTTTCGACCATTCTTGTCTTCAGATTTGTTTCCACATAATCAGGGCTGCCTTAAGAGCATCGTGGGCCCCCGGGCGAAGTAAGTTTTTGAGACATGGCTGAAAATGCTTGCCCACAATTTTACATGTTTACTCTCGAAAATTTCAATCGGATTCCATTTTTGTGTGAGGCTCCCTCTTCTCTTGAGGACAAGGACCGTGCCCGGGTGGGCTCGTGCATTAAGACGGCACTGCCCTCAATGGCTTATGTAGAACCTTGTGATCGTATATTTCGTACATATTTCTGTTATGAGAACATTTTAACACATAAACACTTCACAATAGTTCTTTAATAATGAAAATATATTATATTTTAAATACGGCGTAAAATTAGTTTGTGCTGGTTCTATTGCATTCCCGATAATAACACAAAGATGCGGTTTTTTCAATGGAATTAATGAATCTTAAGTTATATTATAAAATGAATAAATAAGCAAAATATGCAAAAAAAAAAATCCGCATGTTTACAACCAAACTATTAATTTATCTCAAATCTCTGTAAATATTACTCAAGCGGCAAAATCCTTCGTTCTGACGTAACTCGATATTTTGCTTTTTTTTTACCACATTCTACATTTTTCTTCCAAATTTTTAATACGTGTATTAAGTAGAATAAATTTGACAGCCAATACTGATGTATTCAAACTCCCTAAAATGTGTGAAAAAAAATTGTGTCAAACATAAATAAGTATAATAGCGCGGCTCATTTTGTTTGAATACTATTAGCGAATCCAAACGCTTCAGCTTCTAGCAGAAGAAAATTTATTCAGCCATCAGTTTTCACACAAAGCTAACGACTCGTTGAAGAACAATGACATGGTTGAAAAATCTACAGAGCATGGCTTTGCCCGTTTGTTCTTTCATCAACCAACGACAAAAGACCCAACATTTCTTCCCGCCTCTTCTAATCCAAACTACTCACTGAAGAGCTGTCATTCGGCAACAGCTGAGACGTTGTTTTCTTGGAGACACAGCAATCTGTCATTGGCTTCGGTCCAGAGATCTGACAATCAAGATTATTTGCACTGTTCCATTTTCATGTCAACTTCCAATAACCTGCTCGTTTCGGCAAATTAATGAGGTCATTTTCAGGACCGCTATTGCCAATCTATTTTGAATAGTAAAATGAGATATTTAGTTTTGCTTTTGGAAAGATGTTTAGGGGAAGGGAACATATGAGTTTGAGATCTTGACACGTTATATAAAACGGTGCTCATGTGGTACATTAACATCACCTCATAGCCAGATTTGCATAACAGCAGCTCAGATTTGTATAAAAACTTTGATAGGCCAGTCTAATTTTTTTATCCAGTATGGACTGTTCAAACGTATCTGACCGTTCGGAATGTTTATAAAAGTCCATTATCCTTCGACATTGTCTAAAGGTTGGTCGTCAAACTGAAGAATCTTCGAAATTCTGGTTATAAGAGAACTGATATAGACGTGTACATCTGACACACATTTTACGTATATTTTTACTGGTGCAATCCTAATATTTTTGTGGCTATGGGAGGTTTTGTAACTAACCAAATTTCCTAATGGTCTTGTTAGAAATATACAGTATCCGTGTCGTTTGTGTGTGTGACGTTGTTTAGGAACTTCATATACATAAGTGTGTGTGTGTTGAGCGTAGCTAAAAATTAAGTTACCAATAATTTTAGGATTGTCCGTTCAAGTTTCATAATTCGTCTGCTGATGGCGCTGGTGTGAGATGTATGTCTAGATGAGGTACTGAAAAAGAAAAAAAAATCAAACCCATGATTTTGTTTTGATCATCCTCTATATAATCAATAATTATTATATTCACTATATTACTAATGGTGTAAGAATATTTTATAGGCATGTGAACTGTGGTATTCAGCAAAGTAGTTATGACTAGACGAAATTTAGTTACAGAAAAATACGTTGGGTTTTTTTTTGCAGGGTTATTGGCAACAATCAAGTAAGTTCTAAACAATATTTTCAGTATAATTCTTTTTTTGTTATGCTTTTCTGTGTTCATTCTTTTCCTTATACAGTTGAATTTGGTTAATTCGAAGTCCAAAATCAGTGAAAAAAGTTGAAATTATCAAAATTCGAATTTTCCAATTAATCTATCCTGGATCTGTAATATGACTACAAATTGCAAATTAATCATCAACATTTGCATAGAATAATAATTATCAATCATCAAAATTTTATCGTCAGTTACGAAACTGTTTCCCAAATTTTAATAATTTATAACTATAACAATTAACCTCTTATCTGCTATATTATTCCACTGATCAAGAATCAGCATCACTGTAGAATTTCTTGACCATGTTCAAAGCCTGATTTACGGAAACAGTTCATGATCATCCGTTATGAAATTGTTTCCCAACTTTGGCCCAACATTCTCATGCTATCAAGGAAATACACTTCCATTAACATATTACCCCCAATCTGAACTTTCCGATACTTTCCATGCTCTTAATGACTACAATAAGATTCTAATTTTGGATGTTACACTTGATCCTATAGGTTGAAATGCATAATCGGTATTAAGTGGTACACAATCTCGATGCACTCCAGTTGAATAATAAATATTAAAATGGGCAATAAAATTATCCAAAAAAAAGAGAAGAGAAAAACAGAGTTTTCTCTCTCTAACTTTTATTAGTCTTTAAAAAAATGTTCGTTTAAACAACTTGATCGAGAAAAGCAAAGTCTGGCTTCTTGTAGAATTTTTCCAAACTAAGTTTCCCATACAAAGATTATGGTTTTTTCCTTCAACTTCGAATTATGCAAAAAACTCGGGAAAAGTTCGAATTAAACAAGAAGTTTTACGTTAAATTAGATACAAAACTCAAGGAGAGTTCGTAAAAGTTCGAATTAACCAAGTTCGAATTAAGCAGGTTCTACTATACTTCTTAAGTGGCAATACTTATATCTTAAAAAAAACGAGAAGAAACTGCTGTTTTATCGATACGGTAGCAAATTGAAATTGAAACGACTTTTACACCTCTCATTACATGCAATAAAACCTCTCACTATTTCTCCGTTTGTCAGTCTGGTGACAAAAACTGAAGATTCATTCACAAATGGGGTATCCCGACATTTTTCCAAATAAGATCCATGCCCATAGATACCACTTGTTAATGTCCGAATCTTGTACTTCTGAATATACCGTAAAATGGTCTTATAATGTGGTCTGGGATCGAAACCGGAATGCGTATTCAAACCAGAGTGCAGCATCATTGCATTTATTTTAACCAGATCTATCCGTAGGTACCAAAAGAACTTATGTTTCATATACCGTAAATCGGGGTAACTTTGGGACTGTAGCAGCCAACCGATAAAATGCAGGCTGAAAATTCGAATGCCAAAAATAATCCGCTGTCCCAATGTTACACCCTTGGCCCCAAAGATACCCCAGTTTACGGTACTTGTTAAAATGTGTGAGTATAAATTTTTTTCATTGTGTGTACCAACTTTTGGAATGCAGTCGGTTTGGTCAAATAACTAATTTTGAGCGATGGTTTTCAACCTGGGGCCATATAGCTCCCTTGAGGTCTTGGAATACTCTTAGGGAGCCATGGGTGAAAAATTAAATGAAAGGGGAGCCACTTGTCAAATGAAAGGAGGGGCCCTTGTCACCATGACCAGGGGCCTACATGATGAGACATGGTATCTTGGTTTTCAAATGTAAGTATGTAAATATGTAAGCTGTTACTTCCAGCTAAGTATAGGGGGGGGGGGGCCCGAGAACATCACATTGACCGTTGATTCATGATGATGAGAAGGCCATGCATAAAACTCTCACAAGAAGGAAACTCATTGAACTCAACCCCAGAGTAGGCGCGGACCTAGGGAAATGTGTCGGGAGGTTCAATTCATCGCGTAGGCTCGTTGTATCGTACCATATTTTATACAGTCTTATTTTCCCGTACAATTCGGATCTTCGGAGGGATGATCACCAACCTTTCCTGATCAGTGCCTAACTAGGATTGCAGAGATCGATCTTATTTATAAAATTTTTGCTCGTTAAAAATTTACTTCTGATTGAATTCAATTCAATAAGTAGAAAAGATCTCGCTCTTGGATGAGGGTAGGGAGCGCTGCTTAAGACTACTTCACCAAATACCAACTCTGGCCATATCGCTAAATTGCAATTTACTGCCATTAGTGAGATGGGCTGGAAGCGAAGGCGCTGTCTATCGGTGGTCGCCTCGAGTTCGTTAGGGAAAATATCTTACCGATATCCTCCCTTGGGTTCGAACCCGGGACCCTGACAATAACCTTCACGATGGTAGACGAGCATCTTACCACCATGCCGCTCGGGCACAGCTGCTTAAGACTGGGGGCCACGAGAAGAAAATATGATCTGAAGAGGGGGTCGTGCTGAAAAAAGGTTGAGAAATACTGATTTAGAGGACATATTCACGTCAAGTATCTTATCTGAAATAATGGAACGGCACATATACGTATAAACTAAATCATAAAAATATTTTTAATTGTTTTTTTGTAATGTTTAAAATCGTAAATTCGCATGATTTTCTTAGTGTACATAAAAAAAGTGTCTAAGTTCAGACTTGATGGCAAACGTGACGTAAATGACACCGTAAAAACATCATTCCAAACACATACGAACTAAGAAAACATTTTGTGAAACAGACGAACGGTCTTTCGCTTGAATTCAAGTGATGATATATAAACCCCTTTCTCTTTGATTTTTTTTCATCCATCCTCAACACTAAAAGTTTATTTTTAGTGTTAAGCTCTCCTCGTGTTATCTTATGTACTTTTATTTATTTTTTCCACTCCGCCACGTACAAAAGAAGCCATTGATGAAAAAATATAAAAGAAGCTGAATCTTCCTTTCATATTTTCTTGTTTTAATAATATCTAAAGTTTCTAAAATAACATCCCTTTATTTACTCCTTTAATCTGATCCCCATTGTAATCACACACGACAAAATGTTGCGATGTGTAAAAAGTATTCCAAGTACCGTCAAGCTTATTATTACTTGTGGCATCGGGTTCAAAATGAATAAAGACAATTATCTAGCATCTTCAACGAGTTTTTTTTAACTATCAGTCAATTGTTTAAATGATTTTTTAAACATTGCATTTGTGTTATAATTAAGAATTCACTTTTTAAAATGTTTATTGATTAAATATTATTTTTTTACATGAATTAATTCTAACTATCTGAATTTTTAGTTTTACTTTTGTATCCTTCGTATGAGCGTCATTTTAAGTAAATGAATAGGTAAGATATTCGACATAAAAATTACCTCATGAAACTTCCTTTAAAGGTAGTATTTAGTTAATGCTATATGACCCATGTAAATTAGTCCTCAACTAAAGGAAGCTACATTTTTGTCATCTCTGAAATGCTAAAGTAGTCAACAATTGAAACCAAAAGCATAACATACTCCAATAGGATTGTTTCTCGTGTGTCTTTGATTAATTAAAATTCAGACACAGAGGTGTATTTTATGTGAGCACTTTACCAAGTTTATAAATACTGCTTTCACCGTTCAAAAATACGCAAAATAGTTCCAAGTGGTGAACTGTAAGTCTAACCCTTTAAGCGGCACAGCAGAAAAATCCCTAACCCCCCACCCCAAAATGCCATATCTCTTTTTAATGAAGTAGATTTTCTTCCAGTTTTCAGTGGGTGCAAACTAAGGGGATATAGGGAAAAGTGTTCCATTGAGAAATAAACTTTACATAATATCTGGGCTTATCAATGCTAAAATAAGAAGCTTTTAAGGAGACGATATATCTCGTCGAAGCCGCTTAAAAATGATTAAAAATAAACATAAATTTCTCGATTTTGATACATCTAAAAGTAATACATTTTAAAGTTTTGAAAGAAATTTTTTTCCAGGTCATCTTCATAACTATTTCATTAAGAGAAAATCTTCGAAACGATTCTAAAACCGATACCACTATGATTGATGGAAATTTATCCGAACCAATCAATATCGTTACGCGATTGTGTATCAGCTTCAATACAAAGATAGCTTACAAAAATATTGTTTTGTTTTGCCTTAAATTTTGAAATTTAACAAAATTTAAAACTCGATAATAACAGAAAGTTTGAGAAAAAAATTGTTACTCTTATACTATAATAATGATTTCACGTAAGAAAAGGTGATAATAAGTATCGTGATGTTTTGATGTCGTAGGATATTCCATGTTGTTTTGGAATCGGCGTGATTCTCGTAAATCGTGTGATTGAGTACATAAAGATGGCCAGCAATTGCCTCATATCTAATTCATGCGTTATAAAATTTCCGCATGTTCTAAGTGAAGAAGACAAATATCCATCGGGCAATTACCAGAAGCTTTTAACCACATCGTGCAAGCAAAAACAATCGTTAGATAATGCATTAAAGTGAACTTTTGCTGTTAGGATACGTCGCGTGATTCCCAGAGTGTTTTGGTGCATTTCCAAGTTTTTTGGGAGCTCAACTGAAAGTGAGATTTCTATGTTTCCGACGCCCATCAAAAACATCGTTGTCCAATAACACTGACGCAATGAACGCATTAATTTTTCACTAAAATGATTGGTCACTTGTTTTTTCCATGTATTCAAATAAAAATAGTTTATTTCATTCGTTATAAAACAAAATCTAAATGTTTTGTACTTACCCCAAAGTAAAGAATCCACAAAATTCCTAATAGAATAACTAAGATGAAATAATTGATAAGTAAGCTTTGTAGTTCTTTATCTAATAACATCTCCTAACTTTAATGCCTCTTAGGCTAACTGCGATAGAATTAATGCCCGTAAAAGAACTTACAAGCCTCAGGTGTCTATGGCATCGAATTTGAGGCACACTTTTACACATGGCCCTTATGGCCACTTCATTTAAAAAAAAATCCAGGATTGCTGGAAGTGGCTAAATATAGGTGAAAGTCTTGAGTGGTCCCTCCTTTCAGAGTAGGGGAGATAAGCGAATTCTTTTTCTAGAGATTCTAGGCATCCCATCCGTTATTAAAGTGGTGCCATGATTCTATGTCTAGTACATCGTTATAAGCAACTGTGACACATTTCTTATTTTTCACTTCCAAAACTTTGAACAATACACTCATCTCATCACCTTCTCTAAATAGTTGAAAATTATTTGCATCGAATTAAGTTCTGACTCTACGAAGTTACTATGGCAATTATTCAGGGTGCATATCTAATAGCACGCACCGCAAATTGCTGGCGAACCGTTGACCCTAGAGGCATACTCAGTGTATAACTCAGATACGTCATTCAGGTTGCGAAGGGTTGTATAGTTATTAAAATAAAAAATTAACTTTTTATACGGACACCCTGTCCTTAAAATTCAATCAAAAAGTTGTTGTGCTATCTTTCCTGAGGACAACTAGACAATTCCATGATTCTAATGCAATTTTCGCTGAAATATTGAATTGAAAAATCGGAGGAAAGTTGGAAAAAAAATAGCATAAACTAACGAACAACGCTTCTTTCCTCATTTATCCGTTCTTTCCCGATTTTTCTCTCTCTCTCCGTTATTTGAATTCAAACACCTCAGCAGATATTGCACTTAGAAACGTGGAATTTTTTTCGTTGCCTCTGGAGAGGCAGGGAAACAACTTTTCAACTGGGTTTTTGAGCACAGGGTGTCCGTATAAAAAGTTAACTTTTTTTATTTTAATAATCATGCAACCCCATGCAATGACTTAGCTGAGCTTCAGACGTTAGTTGAATACTTTTTCTAATTAGAAGTATGCCTGTAACGGTTCACGATGAATTTGCGGTGCGTGCTGTTAACCATGCACCCTGTTTAATATAATACGTGTACACACATTTTCTGTTAAATATTTAAGGGAGGCTCAAATGTGAAATTAAAATGAACAGGGCCCGGATGTTGATGACATTTGCACTTTTTGCATTTTTCAATAGTTTTTCACTTTTAAGGCATTTTTTCAGGTTTTAGGGCTTTTTTTTGGATATTTTTTCTCTTTCGAAAATATTTTTTCAAAATAAAAAGTAGGCGAAATTTTTTTAATGGGGTTGGTGCACGCAAATTTTCCAAAAACTTATTTTCGAATTTTTCAATTTTCAGATATGTACTATGGAATTTTCTACGTCTAATTATGCTCAAGTTTTTGTTCTACCTGTACTAGAAATACTTTTAAAATCTTTTAATATACACTGCTGGCAGGCATTATATATGCTAATATTTTCCACTACAAAATGCTCTTTTCTCAAAACTAAGTTTTTGTTAGATAAGAAACATTTTTGCGAACACAACTCATTCAAATGTCTTGAAAATTTTTGTGTGTCTCTCAACACTCTTATTACATATTTTAACGTGAGGATTTTTTTTAATTATTTAAAAAATTTTTATGGCACAAAATATGTGTACATTTTGGTGATTTTTGAAAAAGTTGCATGTTGGTGAAGTTAATATTCGAGAAAAAAATAACCAACAATTAAAATCCTATATATAAATGCTTTTGTTAAATTATATAAAAATATTCATTGTATTTGAGAAAAAAAAATTGAGTGCTTAAAATGAACAGAAAATTTTTAAATGTTTCTTAAAGAAAATATATTTTTCCCATAGGAAAGCATGGGAAGCCAAGATCATGCACCAACTCCCTTAAACAAAAAAGTAAATGTGCATTACTTTTATCACTTCACTTGTATTTTCCTTTATAGATGACAAACAAAGTTTAGAATCAATTCCAGGTAAATTTAGTACTTGGTAAAAATTCCAATAGCTTGCCCTCGACTTAACCAAACAATAAATGAAAGTGAATTCAAGAATTTCTGAATATGGGATGTTGAGAAAGAGGAGTTTCGTTGCATAAAATTGTGCGTGTGTGAACATGGTATAGTACTGCCCTACAGGGCAGGGCCGTAACAAGGACTTTTGCCGTCCGGGGCAAATATTATTTTGTCATCCCCAGAACTTTAAAATCCGGTAATTCTGTAACGGTTATCTTTATTCCCACCTAAAACGGCGGACCCTAAATTTTGCCCTCCTCAAGTTCCGGCTCCGCTACAGGGGCAATTTTTAAATCCGCAAATTCATGTTGAATGATTTTGATCCGTAAAAATGCTGCATACAGTAAGACATCGTAGGCTTTGTTTTACCATGGGAATATTGAAGAAGTGAAATGTCGTACATAACATCAATCTTTAACATTCTGGTTTCCACTATTCAGTCCTTGCAGAAAAGTATGGAGCTTATTGATGCTGTCGATAAATTCGGTGGCCAATTTAATATCATTAAATTTGAAAAAAATATATATATAAAAAGCGGACTTTTTGTGTGTGTGCCTGTAGAAAATGTTTTGATGTCTTTACGGGAACATCTAAAAGTTTTGAAATTGAAGAGAAATTAATACTCCGAGTAAACTACACCCTTCCCCTCAAAATATCCCCAATAACCTTTGTTGATGTTGAGAGAAGTTGTTGAAGAGAATCTTAGCTTTGCAGAAATTTCTGTTTTGTCTTTAGATTTACTAACCCACTCATAAATTATGAATTGTTTATTTGAAAAATGCCACTGGCAATTTTTAATAAAATCTAATGTTGCGAATATGAGTGTGATTTTCAATATATATATACTATAAAAATTTCTTTTTTCTTTATTAGAAAAAGTAATAACAACTGGTTTAGTTTCTAAATAAAATTTGTTTTGCTATTTGAATAGTATTTTATGTCATTTTTGGGAAATTTTTCAAGTTTTTAAGGCATTTTTTTCGAATTTTTTGTGAGTTTTTGTGTAATTTTTATGGTCAACAACATCCGGGCCTTGATAATGAGCCAAGTAATTAGTTGCACATGGGTAAAGGAAATGTAATTCAGATGAACATCATCTCGTGATTTCTTGCTCTACTAGTAATTCACTAATACGATAATTCCTTTTTTTGTTCTGATGAATGTTTAGCATTTTTATATTATAGCTAGCTGCATTTAATTTATATTTTTTGAGACGTTTGACGCTTGGGATATAAAATTGATATTACTATGAATTCATTGGAGAAATGTATATAATTAAATAATATATATATATTTTTTGTAAGCTGTTGTTGTCTTTAAAGAATGGGATATTGTATGTAAATATAATTTCATGTACCAGAAATTGTGTTTCATGTATAGATCGCAGGATGGCAGCACACTCAGATGTTTAAAAATTCAAGTATTTTAACATCGGATAAGATAAAATCTTATTACGTACAATAAGATAAAATAAAACCATAATTTGGATGCTGTTGATAGCAAAATATGAGAAATTGTGATTTTCTTTTTGTATTTTAATATTTGAGACGGAGAAATTACATCTTATATTCCGTCTGAAACTATTTTAAATAAATTTTGAAATTTGTAATTATTACGAAATCTTTTGTCTTAGCATTTTGATTCGAAAACTGCTGCAGTATATGATGTTATTTGATTATTAATCATAATATTTTAAGAAGTCAATACAAAAAAAGCCGACAAAATCATTTTTAGTATCATACGAATGACACCTATGATCATGGCCCCACATCCTGGAGTAGGACCCCTAGGCTGGGATCTTCCTTTATGATGAATTTATAGCGTGAAAAACCAAAAAATTGTGAAAATTGTCCCGGGCCCTAAGGTTGGAGATTTGTCAGCCCACCCCTTGTGGGGACATGCCTATGATGACTGAGAAATGAGGGCGTATGCGCGCACCCTCTCGGCAGTGTGATTTACGTATGTTTACAACAGATGACGCCACTATGCCAACAAAGACGATTAATTGTTTTTCCCTATTAAACTGACCAGACCCAACTTTTTTTAGGAATACAATATTTTTCTCAACAATTGGGCTCCGAGAAAAGCCGAAGAAGAGCTGAGTAAAAAACGTTCCTTTTCTTCAGTTGAATTTTGTGAAGGATAGATCGCAATCTAAACGCAGACTTGCAAATTGAGCATAATAAAAAAAGGTGTGTTTCAAACATGTAATCTGGATTCGAACCCACAATCACCGACAAAATAGCAATTGGAGTAGGCAAGCACCGCACCAGTGCTCTAAAACGTACACCCGTTTAAGACAGTACAAGCAAACCTGTCAGAAAACAGGAATAATGAAAACTAAACGAAAGAATATACAGTAGAACCTAGAGAACCTAGATTATCCGGGCTAATGGTGGGGAAGAGGGACACGGATAACCGAAAAACACGATTAAACTGCCGGGAATGAAAAAAATAATTTAAAATAACAAAATTGCAAAAAGAAATATTTACGTATTTTTTGCCTGTTTAAAATGACTACCCAATGCTTGTATCATACGGAAAAATCTAATATTAAAAAATTACACTTATTGTGTGAGGGGAGTTCAGCGGTAAAACAGCGGTTCTCAACCGATGCTCCGCGGTAGCTCCCTTGTGCACTCTCCGCGGCCGCTCGAGAAAAATATTTAAAAAAAAACCAGTAAAATTTAAAAAAGTAATTATAAATATTTTTAAATAGTAAAAATAAATCAGTAACTTTGATGAATAATTAAAAAATTGGCCTACGGGGCTCCGCCATGGAATTTTTTTACTTAAAAGGGCTCCGCGAGTCAAAAAAAGTTGAGAACCGCTGCTGTAAAAGTATGAAGAAATCCAGTTCTACGAAATGGAAATGTCTTCAACACGAACTTTCACAAAATCTTACATTACCAATGAAAAAACAAATAATAACAATAACACGGAAGTAGTGGTGTTTTGGGTCGTTCTGGCTGCACCGCACCAAAAATTGTCCCGTTCTGGCTGCACCCTCACAAAAATTGTCCCGTTCTGGCTGCACCCTCACAAAAATTGTCCCGTTCTGGCTTCAAATAAAACACGAAAACCACAACTAAACACAACTTTACAAGTTTTAAAGATAGAAAACATTGATTTTTTTATATATGTAAACGAGTAGGTTTGCCTTTTTATAAATTATTAGATAATGAAATTTGTTAGATAATAATATTTTAATATTTCTAAAGACTAAAAATTGTATAAAGACAAAAAAAACTTACTGTTCATTGTTTCTATTATCCACTGTTTTCTTTTTTCAGGTGATTTTATTTTTATCACTATGTATGCTAGTACGAGCATAAAAATATTCAATGTCTTTTTTATGCGCGCACTAACATGAAAAGTGATAATTTTATCTTCCTTATTTATTCTTTAGCTTTTCTAATAAAAATACCAGGTTCTGAAAAAGTTGCTATAAAACACAAACTGTTGATTACATAAAAATTATTTTTATTTAATCTAATTGCTCAATCTAAACTGTCCGAAAAATTAAATGCTTTGTTAGATTTAAAAACGCCGATTAATTCATTTCAACAAATTTTGTCATGTTTTTAGATCTTACGTTTTTAAATCTGGTTTTTTTTTTGTTTTTTTTTGCGGCCTCCAACCTCCCCGAATAGCCGCACCCTAACCAACCAGGTTTTTGAAAACAAGGTAAAATATACCTAAAATTTTAAGTTTTTTTTTAAATTTTGTTGTCATTAATTTAAGATTTAGGAGGGGTTCACTTCATAACACGCTATGAAGCTAGAAAAACCCTCCTCTAAAAACTAGCTTGAAGTGTTATCAGCACGCTAAACAGAATAAAATTCATTTTTTTATTTTTATGTGTCCAAATGCAAAATTTTCTAAGTTATTAAAAAAGTAAGATTTATCAGTAAATGGGTTTAATGTTATCTTATTTTCTTTCAGTGTGTATAAAATATGCTTCTTGGTTTTAATAAAGTGCTGTGTACGTTTAAATAATTATTCATTGTATAAAACTTTTTTATATGTGTTTAAATCATAAGTTTTGAGAATAATTTTTTTAAATTCCTTTCCTAACTGGTTTAAAGGACCGCCTAAATGTTTAAGCATCTTTTTTCCAAGTTATCAAGTATGTTTATAATATGTAGCTGAGCAATCCAGTGAAAATCACATTGAATTGATTTTCGTTAGGTTTTCGTGTTTTGTCTATTTATATATATATATATATTTTTTGCGGCCTCCAACCTCCCCGAATAGCCGCACCCTAACCAACCAAGTTTTTGAAAACAAGGTAAAATATACCTAAAATTTTAAGTTTTTTTTTAAATTTTGTTGTCATTAATTTAAGATTTAGGAGGGGTTCACTTAATAACACGCTATGAAGCTAGAAAAACCCTCCTCTAAAAACTAGCTTGAAGTGTTATCAGCACGCTAAACAGAATAAAATTCATTTTTTTATTTTTATGTGTCCAAATGCAAAATTTTCTAAGATATTAAAAAAAAGTAAGATTTATCAGTAAATGGGTTTAATGTTATCTTATTTTCTTTCAGTGTGTATAAAATATGCTTCTTGGTTTTAATAAAGTGCTGTGTACGTTTAAATAATTATTCATTGTATAAAACTTTTTTATATGTGTTTAAATCATAAGTTTTGAGAATAATTTTTTTAAATTCCTTTCCTAACTGGTTTAAAGGACTGCCTAAATGTTTAAGCATCTTTTTTCCAAGTTATCAAGTATGTTTATAATATGTAGCTGAGCAATCCAGTGAAAATCACATTGAATTGATTTTCGTTAGGTTTTCGTGTTTTGTCTATTTATATATATATATATTTTTTTTTTGCGGCCTCCAACCTCCCCGAATAGCCGCACCCTAACCAACCAGGTTTTTGAAAACAAGGTAAAATATACCTAAAATTTTAAGTTTTTTTTTAAATTTTGTTGTCATTAATTTAAGATTTAGGAGGGGTTCACTTCATAACACGCTATGAAGCTAGAAAAACCCTCCTCTAAAAACTAGCTTGAAGTGTTATCAGCACGCTAAACAGAATAAAATTCATTTTTTTATTTTTATGTGTCCAAATGCAAAATTTTCTAAGTTATTAAAAAAGTAAGATTTATCAGTAAATGGGTTTAATGTTATCTTATTTTCTTTCAGTGTGTATAAAATATGCTTCTTGGATTTAATAAAGTGTTGTGTATGTTTTAATAGTTTTTCATCGTATAAAACTTCTTTATACGTAGTTAAATCATAAGTGTTGAGAACACTTTTTTTAATTCCTTTCCCGGCTAGTTTAGAAGACATCCCAAATGTGTAAGCATAAAGTTTTGGCTTCAATGAGCAAAATTCTTTAATAGGCTCCCCACATGTTTCATCTTTTAGATACCCTAATCTGTTTTTATTATCGATATTGTAGAAACGGCTATCAGAAGAATAATTACTGAAATCGAGAACATGACTGAAATCTTTTTTTAATTTTTCGTAAACATTCGACGCTTGGATATTTAAGACTAGGTTATCAGTGTCTGTGTAAATAAGCGTGCATTTGTTCTCCCCGAAATATGATTGAAAATTATAATAAAGATCAAACATTTTTTCTTTAGCTAATTCTAGTATAGTGAAACCTATGAAAATTGGTTTATTTAAAACAACTTTTTTTTTTCTATTTTTAAATAAAACTAAGTTTTCGTTGAGAATTTCAAAATATTCCATAGTTGGGTTCGCTAAATGTTTTTGGGTTTGACTTTTAGTTAGAGCACATTTAATGTCCGTTTTATTTCGTACGTTTTGGCAAGTTTTGCCAAAGAATGCATTATTCATTAGTTTATAGAATAATCGATCAAAATCATTTGTTGCTGATTTTCTTTGTGAATTATTAAAAAGCACATAGGGTTCTAAAAAAGGTTCCTGACGAAAACTCAGTATTTTATGTATTTTTATCAGTTGAAGCCCCATTTTGAGATAAAATTTTAGTAGTCTATAATGACAGGTATATAGATGCTTATCATATAAAGTGTTTATTAATTTTTTTACGTTGGAATTGTATTTTATATTTAGATTAGCCAGTAAGTCTTTTTGGTAAGGTGATAACATTTCCTCGTTAATAACTAGATGTTCAGGAGCTAGGGGGAACGAATTGTGTTTATCATGTAATTTTCTACTATATTTCAAATCTACTTGTAAAATATATCCAGTTTCACTATTATCAGGTACATTTAAAATATTGAATTTGTTAATTTCTTCATCACTCAACCAACGGAAATTACCTATTGGTAAACATTGAGTTTGACAGTAACCATAGAGATTATTTACGTCTAGAGAAAGTATGTATCTCTGTTTCTTACTCGGGTCAAAACCATATATTTCTGGGTTATTAGCTTTTACATGGCGATGGTTATTAAAACACATCCCACCTCTCATGGCATCTTCTATGAAAGTGTACATCTGTATTTCTGGTAAAAGTTCAATACGAGCCATCGTGTATTTCAGTCCAGCTACCCATGTGAGGTGAGGTGTTGATAAGAACTTCGTTACTTCTAGACCGTAAAATCGATATATAATCGTTCTAAAATGCTCAAATACATCACTCAAAAGTAGCACATCCGTGATTTGATAGAGCTTAAGGTAATCACTGAATGTCGAACATTTAAAATTATTCCAAATTAATTTAGCATGACTATATTCATCGTCACTTATTTCAGAGTTTGTTAGTAAATTGAAAAAAAATTTTTTATCGGGTAAACGCGAGTATTTTAATTTTTTTTCATCATCGAAGAAAGAATAGGGAAAAACTCCTTTTTTTCTTAGTAAAAATTTATTTTTGGATGTGAAAATTGAATTGAAGAGAGGAAATTCAGTATTGATATCAGCTAGTTGTTCTAATGAGCTCTGAAGAAATTTATACGAATCCAGTAT
Organism: Pholcus phalangioides; assembly: GCF_987345545.1. Classification (NCBI taxonomy): domain Eukaryota; kingdom Metazoa; phylum Arthropoda; class Arachnida; order Araneae; family Pholcidae; genus Pholcus; species Pholcus phalangioides. The sequence continues at coordinate 31,229,992 of NW_028301600.1, read as the reverse complement.
CAGAATCTCATCTAACTGAATGGACGTGAATCGCTCCGAACTACTGGGTATAATTCTTATATTTTTAAAAAACTCCTTGGTTAGAGCATTGATTATTAAATTAGAATCATATCCTGTGAAATTGTGGATAAATAAAGGTAAAAAGAATTTTTTTTTTCTGTTTAAATTGCAGGAGTTGTGGGCAAAACCCATGAACTCACCTGTTGCATGACAATGATCCTTGACGACTGTATCATTATCACCGAAACACTGTCTGCAAATGTGGCAGAACTCTTTGTTAATATTATTTATACTATGTTTATCAAGTGGTTCTATTTCATGAAGCTCGTTAATAAGCTGTTTTTTTAATGTTTTAATTGTTTTTAAAAAAACCTCAACAGCATCTAACCCGCAATAATAATTTAAAAATATTATTTGTTTCTTTTTAACAACAGCGATAGCATAACTAATCGGTACATGTTTTTCTATAACAACAGAATTGTCACTTATAATTATAGTTTTTTTTCTTGTTATAGCTTCAAAATCCGCATACATACAGATAGGGTGTTTGACTGTTTTTATATAATCTTCGAAACTTGTCATTAAATTTTTAGGCAAACTCACGGGGACAATGTCATAGCAAAGTTGTTCGTGTCTTATGAGAGATTCTCTTCTTTTGAAGCCAAGTAGGCATGAACTGCAATAGTGATGTTTACCGTTACTGTTTATGAGTCTGTTGATATTTGTGATTAAAAAATAATGACCCTTAAATAAAAGTAAATTTATTTTTTTTTGTTCCCTTGTTGTTTTTCCTATGTAAAGAGGTGTTACAGATTTTTTTTTATATTTAAAAACATTAATTATTAGATTGTTTGATTTTTCGAAAATGTGTATATTATTAATATCCATAGGGAAATCTTGTTCATTAAATTTCAAGTATTTGAAAAATTTAAAATAAGAAGTTTTTTTACTTCTTACATTTTTTTTGGGGGGGAAGAGAGCTGCTAATACAGCAAACAGAAAACATTTCTGGTCATTAATATTTTTAATTTCAAGTAAACATTTTTTATTTTTTAAATATTTTGGTAACGATACAAATTCACATCCACCCGTCAGAGGTTTATATCGACCTAAACTTAGATCTATAAAATTAATGTTTTCTATAACCCACCCACTACCATTTCTAACAAAATTATCTATTCTATCGAGAATATTAACTAAGGCATCATTCAAAATATCATCTAAATTATTTGAACATATTATTTTAAGAACTTTTGATGCGAAGTAAAATTTGGTTCTTGATATATTACGATATTCATCGTATTTAAAAAAGGATATTTCCAAGCAAATTATGATCTTAAGATATGTTTTATGAAATTTTAAAATCAAATTTTTAATCTGGCCCTTTGTTTTTGATAATAATTTATAAGGATCACGTATGGTTGTTACCGCTCGATATGTTTTGATAAAGTTATTGAAAGCTGTTTGTTTTAATGCAAACATTTTGACCACATAATTTTTTTTTAAATATTAGTATTATATTATACGCAAAATATTATTTAATAATATAAAAATTTAGTATTCTTTTATTTTTTTTTATAATGAGTTTGGACACATAAAAGCTAAAAAAAATGATAGAATTTCTGATACCAAAATACTATTTAGAAGTATAAAAATCTAATCTCTTGGCAACGGGGGTAAAATCTGCTAATCAATCATTCAATATAAAATTTTAATTCTTTCTTTTTTAAAAAACCACCACCACCACGATAAAACCTATTTCATACATACTTATATATACATTTAATACACCCTTTTTTTTATATTTATACGATAAAATACTTTTTTTTTCCTTTTTTTCACATTTTTTTTGTATATATTTTATAATTTTTTAACATTTTTTTGTATATATTTTATAATTTTTTAAAATTTTTTTTTGTATATATTTTATAATTTTTTAACATTTTTTTTTGTATATATTTTATAATTTTTTTACATTTTTATATAGATAGTTTATATTTTTTTTAACATTTCATATATATATTTCATAGTTTTTTTATATATTTTTATTGTCTTTTTATTCTAGAAGCTAAAAAACGCTTCATTTAAAAAATATGAATCTTGGCTAACAACACAGGAAGATTATTTTTACTTTAAATGCTCAGCCATGCAATCAAGAGCCTTTCGCAAAGAGTCTAATTGCGTTACAGGAACATTAAATCTATTTTTTATCTCGCCGTCTATTGATCTCGATATGTTTATGTAAGTGTTGTTCCTATATATTTTGTTTTCAATAACTATGCCATTACCTACATAAATAGAATAAGTCCTGGTTTTGCTCTTCTTTATGTGATCATCCTCCAATACGAGATCATATTTTTTTTTGGTTTTGCTAATCCGACGTTCTGTTTCTGATTGGCTATTATTGTCCTCGTCGTCGTCAGATGAAATGTTTGCACTTTTACGTTTTTTTGTTTTTAATGAGTCTTCATTTCTAAATTTTTTATCTACAAAACAAAAAAAAAGAAATCGCCCCCTGTGAATATATAAAAAAACGCGATATAAAAATCTTATTAAGAAATCAATGTTCTTGAATTTTATTATTTAAAATCATAGCGCGAATAAAATAAGAGCTAAGTTGTTCTTTACACGAGAATAAAAAAAATTTCTTTGTAAAAACTTACCAGGAGTAGCCATCTCGTCTTCCGAGCTTTTCGTTTGTGTAATGTGAAATGGTAAGCGATGCACTGGTTTTTATTTTAGATTCAAGGTCAACTCACGCGATTAATCATTCCTGTTAAAACACGATATAGCATACCACAAAAATAAACATGGTTTATATGACATTGTGATGCGTGAAAGACTTGAAGAGAGGGGGTGGTGGAATGTTATGGTTTTCCCCATAATTTAACTTCGGTTTTAAGATAAGGGAGTAGAGGAAGCAATTATTCATAGCTAAGCCAAGAATTATAATTTGATCGTAACCTTCAAGAAAAAAGGAAGATGATTACCGAATATGTGTTACGGAAACAATCATATTGTTTCTGATTTTCATTCACGATTTGACCTTCAAGAAATGAAAAGTGACCATTATAATGTATTAACATTTGTAAAACTTTTTTTTATTTCCGGGATGGTTTTTACGTTTCTAATTTATTATTTAGCGTTTCGCGAGGTTAAGGTAATTACAGTGTAATTTGTTTAACAGCCTTGAATTTTTTATATCCATGAATAAAAAAAACCAACAAACAAAAACTCGAGATATTTATTCTTAAATTAAAATATTTTTTTTATTATTCTTACAAGTTAGATACAATATCATTGTAACATATACACACTGCATACACAATCAATATAATCTTACATATCAATGTTATAATGACAATATGTAATTTTTTTTTTACAAAGATATACTCGAGAGTTGTAAAACACGAATACTAGCAGATTGTTTAATTAATGAAAAGATTTTGTTTTTTCACGAAAACACTGTGAATTTCTGTCACCACGGAATCCACCGATAACAGTTTAAAGTATGCTATTTTAACAGAATTAGTTATCAACGGTAGATCAAAGTCAGTTTCTAAAACACAGTTAACGCATTCCGAAATGCTGTTGTAGAAATTATCGCAAAATATATGTGGAACCCATAGTCCAGCTTCTAGTTTTAAAATGCAAAAACCATATAGTTCATCATCCATCAACGATGTTGGAATGCACTCATCGTGAAGTTTGGCCAGAATTTTCTTGTTATTCATTACTTTGAAATATTTTAGTTCCAATGGACAGCTATCGGGGTAATCAAGGGATACACTCATCGCACTTTTTATGGCTTGAATCATATCCGAGAATAATAAAGGTGTAGGGTGAGATGGTTTTTCGTTCGAGCGAACATAAACGTAACCATATTTCTGGTCCATCTTCAGAGCGTAGAATGATGAAAATTGAGATGTTCTAGCGTTTATATAATCACATTTACAAAATTTTAATTGGTGTATTAAAGCAAGCTCACGCAGTACTGTATGACATCATTTTGGGGGATACGGGAAAACTGTAGCATTTGTTTAGCAGCAAAAGAACACATTAACTTCTCGTTCTTTTCTTTATTGTTCGTCAATTCATTCAGTCTCTTGCCTCGCACGATATGTGTAAGGAAATACAAACAGAAAATGCCACATGATTTTGAGAACGGTGATTGGTACACAGTTTCATTATATTCAGTAACTTTTGAATTTCTACGAATAAATCGTAAGATATACACGTTTCTGCATTTCATTCCGTAACTATCAAAGTAATAACATTTTTCTTTATCAAAAAAAATAGCGATCCAATGAGAACCGGGCTTATTTTTGGGGTCTATATTTACAATATACGCTTTATGCTTCCTTTTCCTTTTTAGCGGAAGTTGATCGCAAGCAAAAACCCCTGCAAACACTGGTGATAGTAAACTATCACCGTGAGCGATTTGAAATAGATCGTTAGAATTCATATTTAGAAATCGGTGTAAATGCTTCTAGATTTATCGATTTGTATCGTTTTTGGGACTTGAGAATAAACAATCAATGTCATCGTCTCTGTTAAAGCTTCTGAAAATTTAATTTCGATAGATAGATTGGAGGTTTCAGGAGTGGAAATCCAATCACCTTCGCTTGAAAAGTCTGGAGTTAAATCCCATGCTATCAAGTAAAAACCGTTAGGATAATCTTCGTAGCTTATTGGGATATCAGTAGAACTGGAAAATTTGTTCAGGTCTGTGAATAATGACATATAATTTCTAACGTAGGATGTTGCAGAAGGAGTGTATGGGTTTGATGGATACGTCATGCCATCTTTTCTTAGACATATATAATTTATGTTCGAATGCCTGAAATTGAATGGATTTTTTCTTTCATCACCACTGAAATTTTTGTTTGGTACTAGACCGAGAATCAGTCTACTGGGAATTTCACTCAAGAAAGCATTTGATATAACATGGCTTTGCAAACCTGCAGAAAGGGTAAAGCTTCGAATCTCACTGTGTTTAATCTGAAGCTGTATATTCCCTAATTCCAATGCTTTAGCATGTCCTAGAAGAACAGATGGAGCTATTTGTACTTTTCGAACGTACAAACTAGCCTCTGTGATTAGCAGCTGTGTGTCTGTTACATCACTCATTAGAACAAACGAATTTTTAGCGCGTTCTAGCTTTATGGTAAGGTCAACTCCATTCAATAAAAGTTTTGATTGGTTGGCTAAATCAAAATGTAATGGACCTATTAAATCCATCTCTCGTGAGGCTTTGCAACGTTCATGACGTTGTTTTAGACCGGAGTTTAAAGAGTTCAGAGGGGCATGGTCATCCATTTTGCCAGCAGTGTCAATGTAAAACAGCGAACTAGTCAAATGAGTTTTTTGTGCTGCACTCGAGGTGAACAAAAGTGATTCAATATATGCCTTGTATGCATAATTAGCGTAGTTGCTTATTGGTTTATCATTCAAAAATACTTGCAACGAAGAAAAACACGTATTCAAAATATAATTTATTGGTGTAGATTTAGAAGTTTCGGGTAAATCTGTCCCATCTTGTTTCACGATTTTAGCTTTCAAATGCAAATAAATATTCGAAGGGTCTATGTATTTCTCAGTGTTACTCCCACTAACTAAAAACTCGATTGGACCTTTTTGTGAGATACTTGCGATTGGTTTTACTTCTACAAAAGTAGAATCATCCACAGCCACTTGAATGAAGGGTTTTTCAAAAATATCTAATTCTGATTTCAAACACGGACATCCTTTTTGTTCCATATTGGAAATAAATGTGATGATATTTTGTTTTAATCATCTATTTTTATAACTTAAGAAAATAAATCTTTTCGCTTTTTCTTGGTTAATTTTTTTTTTGTGATTCTGCGTCGTTTTCGACCTGAACCTTTTTGGATCTTATCAATAACATCACTGGTTATTGAATCACGCATTTGCGTCAATCTGGATTTAGCAGCTGTTTTAAAATCCTGACCACTTATTACATCATTTGCAACGTTAGCAGATGTTTTCAAAATCTGTCGACCCAAATATCGACCACCTTTGGCTAGAAATGGAGTAACATATCTAAATATATTAGAAAAAAAACCATTTCCTCGTTGAATTAACCTGCCTTGAAAATATGGTAAGCCTCCTCCTGTTTGCTGATTGATATAGTAATTGCAACAAGCTCGCGCGCACAACATAGTCACAATACTAGATGCTTGTCACTATAATAAGAATCTGAAGAAAAAGGTAGTCTCTTTTATATCTCCATGAAAGATAAGACTAAAAAAACTTTTCCTGAGTGGAAACGAATTTTCGAACCAGATGAATCACGCAAAACAACCTCAATCGATTCGATAAAATTCCTCGATACGGAGCAATATAATGGACTTGGAAAGCTTAGTATAACCTGTTCATTATCTTTTTCTTTTAAGACAGGTATAATTTTAAGTAGTGGGGCCATGGTATTACCAATTAACTGACTGGAAATGATGTCTGTATAGATAAATATTTCTGAAACCCCAGCAAACAACTCGATTTCATGTTTTGAATGATATATACCATGTGGATAGTTTAGTTTTTCATACCCCAGAATATCTGCTAGTTCCTTAGAAAGATTTAACTCATGGTTCTGTGGTACAATTATTCTCGACATACCTTTTTTTAGCATTTGAAAATTAATTTTTTCAAAATGAGGTGTTAGTTGTTCACCTTTCGCATACAAACCAGGAGGCAGAGAAAAATTTTCGGTTTTTTGAACATCTATTTTACGTTTGAATGCCACTTCAGCTATTTCAAAAAAATCTGAATCATTGACATTTACAGAGTTTTTATCATAAACACTTGCTGTGACACCGTGAGAAAATTTTGTAACTTCTCTTTTCAGATTCATCATAGCTGAAAAAGATGCAGCATCCTTTTTATTGATAATCAATTCAAAACCTTCAGAGACTCTAATTTGAACGTATTTCTCAGTTTTATCGAGTGAAAATTCAACTGCATTTCTACCTGTAATCAACTTGATATTCTCATTTAAACCCGAAAAAAATGATAAATGAGAAAACTCATCTTTGACTGGTTTAACTGGAATCATATAGTTCGGGATATCAAAACTTCGTTTATCTACTAGTGTAAAGTATTGTTTACTTAAGTCCCTTTTACTAGGTGACCATGAAAACGTATTGTGTGTTGTCGAAGTTAGAACTTTATCCTCCTGAGGTAAACCCAAAATAGCCATCAACTCAGATGCGTTTCTATCAAATTTAATTTCGTATTCAGTAGGAATAATAATTGTTACTTCTTTTTTTTTCTTTTTCACATTAAATGATATCATATTAGTATTAGCGGTGTGTAATATATTTTTATTAATATTCTCACTAAGTGTAGCAGTGTCATCTCCGGATAAAAATATTTTATATTCTCTAATGCCTGTATCATCAATCTGTTCAAAAAATGTTACTTGATATTTGGAGTTATCATCAGTAATGTTATACCATGTTTTAGGAATTATAATGTCTGTTAATGCGCATTTCCAATTTCCCTCAAGAAGCAACGGATTGAATAATTTTGTGATGAAATGACTCTGCGTATTTTCTGGAAACAAATCATTATTAGCGTTACTCGCGAGCGTTACGAAAAACTGATTCTTCATGTTTTTAAATCCGGTTCCCGTATCCATTCATTAAATTTCGAGCTGTACCCTAAAAATTTCACGTAGAATTCTTTGTTTTTACCAACTTTACGGGTTTTCAATATCTTTTCAATCTTCCAATATGCACTATCAAGCGGTTTTATAACCTTTTGTAATTCGAATTCGTTAAAGCGTCCAATAAGCGGTTCTTTTTTCAAATCAATCAAATCATAAGTTGGTGGTTGAGTTTTATACCGTGCTTTGATGAGAAAAATTTCTTGTGTCCAATTAGGTAGATAAGATTTATGGAAGACTTTCCTGGTTTTTGAAATTCTTACTTGGTCGTTTATTTTGAACTTGAATCTGACATTGTGGCTAGAGCCGTATAGTCTTTCGAAAATTTCTGAATGGTGAATTTTCTTAATTTTTGATGGGGCAAAACCAGTACTACGGTTAACCGAATCGTTGATTGATCTAACTAGCGCAGGTAAAAAGTGAATGTATTTATATTTCGAGGTGTGAGTGAATAGCCTATATATCTTGTCTTTAATTTGACGGATTTTTCGTTCAGCTAGCGCAGCTTTAAAAACTGATTGTGTTGAGTAATGTTCGATATTATTATCCCGAAAGAAAGTCTGTAGTTTTCTGTTGAAAAACTCGGAACCGCGATCGGTATGGAGTTTTTTACACTTTTCTTGTTTGAAAAGCGCTTTGAAAGCATGCAAAACTTGGTCCTGTGATTTGTTTTTGAGGGGGTGAACGAAAAGTTTCCTTCGAAACACATCAACAACAACTAACAAATATTTTATCCCTTTATTGTATCGTGAATATTTCTTCATGTCCATCAAATCGGCTTGCCACAACTCATTAGGCCCTAAAGCTATTGTGGGTCGAGTTGGAAATTTGTATCTGACAGGTTTATGAAGCGTATAAGTGTCCTGACGCATTAGCCAATCTTTCGCTAACCGCTCAGAAATATTCGCTTTTTTTGCTAACTTCTTCACACCACCAAAAGAAGCAGGATTTTCCAAATCGTAGTAAATATCCCCTAATAATTCAGCCATTGAGCACCAGGTTCGTGCGTTCTACTTCGTTTACGTGCACTTCTCTTAGGTTCTTTTTTTTTAAATGGTACTCGCACTGGAGTGAAGTAGCCTTCAGGTAAATTCACCGAACTTATATTGCGTTCATCCGGAGAACTTTTCTTCTTTGGTGTTAGCAGACTTTCCTGGGCCAGTGAAGGAGAGTCTTGTGCAAAAGTTCTTTTAACCATATCATTTTGTATCCATTCGAATGGTATTCCAGTTTTAATCAATTTCATAAAAAACAATGGAAAAGCACTGGGGATTTCAGTAGATTTTCTATTTCTGAGTATAAAACTGAATATATCGATGATATGTGTTCCTGGCAAAGATTTCCCGTCTATTAATAATTGTCCTTGTTCATTCCAGGATAGGTTAGCTTGCATCATTTTATCTATAAGTGGAAGAACATACTTCCTTGTTGTTTGTGGAATTGAAAGATATATCTGCTTAATTATCGGATCTTCGTCCACTTTTTTAGGTGATTCGATAACTGTTTCAGTTACATCAATCGATTCCTCAGGTTTTTGGATTGAAACTCTGACAGGGTCGTACGGAGTATGAACCAGTTTTTTGTATTTAGAAACGAGATTATTAAGTATTTTCACTTTGACGTCATCAGACATGTTGTTGGTATTCAAAAGATTTCCGATCTCATTTTCGGTTTGTGACTCCTCAGATATTCTCATTCGCCGAGGTAACAAATATTCTTCTGGAACTAAGGCCATTTTTTTAGCCATTTTTAACGCTGGAAAAGACTGCCTATTGCGCTGATCACAGAAGGAATAAGATATGGTAGAAACGCTCCACCTGTTTGATTAGATAATATCCGTTTCTTGACGTGGTTTGAGACCTTCTTGTCTGCAAGCTTTCTAATCACTGTCTTATATTTCTTAAGTTTAGAAACATTACAGTTCAGGTCCTTGTTATGTAGGGCATTATAGCATACTTCACATATAGAATGCAATTGGGATGGACTAACATTTTTCAGAACAGCACGACGTTGAAGTGGGGTTGCTTTTTGTAAGAAAGCAAGCATATGGTAATTTTTACGTATTGACTTCATTTTGTTGGAACAAAAACACAGTAGACACCTTCTGCGTCCGAGAAACACGAATCTCTCAAACGAAGCGCTTTGTTGCTTAACGGATGACAATCAACCAGCAAATAAGCATACGGTTTCTCAGTGCTTTTTTTATAAGCATCGATGAAGTATTTCGACTGACCCGGGAACATCTGACGAGCCAAACACTGAATTTGACTGCAATCCCTGTTGTTCCCAAATAAAATAAGATAATGAGTATTAAGGGAAATATTTCGAAAAATTTTATTTTTAGGAAACAGATTTTGAGTTAAAAGTATAACACTTTTATTGCCGTGATGAGATGTTACTGTAAATAAACGTGATACTTCATCATTTAAAGATTCTAATAAATCATCAAGAACCACGACATCATAAAAATCATCAAATGCTTCAGGTATGCCTTGGTAAAAATCTATTTTTGATTCTTCTATAAACCATGGCTGGAACATTGAATAACACCATAAGATATTGTTAATATCTCTCCCATAAAGATTACACTTTAATAACTTTCTGACTAAAGTTGTTTTGCCACTTAATGTGGGTCCAACAACTAGTGTAGTGGATGGGAAACGAAAATGATAAAGATCATTCATCACTACATCTTGACTGGCAAAGTTTTGAGAATTCATCTCTATTCAACTGCACACCGACAAAATATGGAGCTAGCTTCCCTTGATTGTTTTTAAAGAAATGTCTGATATCAAAAACACTTTTATTATCCTTTAAGCAAACATGAAAAAAGTAACTTCTTCCAAGATAAACCGATTCAAAACAAGATGAATTAGTGAGATTGGGCGTTAAAGCTTCTTTATCATGATTAGTGGTAAACAATATCAAGAGGAAAAAAAATAGCAGGCAAATAATGCTTATTACATAAAAAGAAATAAATCTTGTATGCCGGTTTTGAAAAGAGAGCATCGTTTTAAATAGCAACCTTGAATGCCGCGTGACAAGCTTACAATTGCGTTATCTTAAAGAAAAGTTTTCTTTTTATTCAGGTTAACAACAAAGCAGGTATATTATAATGAGATACGGAAAAACAACCTTGAGAGGGAGAGATTTTAAGTAATCGGACTTGCGATTTTTGGGTGTGGGGGTTTTCGTGTTTTATTTGAAGCCAGAACGGGACAATTTTTGTGAGGGTGCAGCCAGAACGGGACAATTTTTGTGAGGGTGCAGCCAGAACGGGACAATTTTTGGTGCGGTGCAGCCAGAACGACCCAAAACACCACTACTACACGGATAGAGAAGAGCTTAAAACATGAAATTAAAATTTCTATACATGGTTAATCCCCGTTCGGATAATCGAGGTTCTACTGTATGTATAAAAGTACGCCATCTATATACGTCTTTTAAGAATTTCATCTTGTAAAACTTGAAAAACTTGACTAAGAAAAACTTGTAATCATCTCTGTATACGGTTACCAACCGTCCTCCTTTTTGATGTCGTTTCAAACGTCTCCTCCGTTTCGGAAAAATCGCACTTTTCTCATCCTTTTCAGGTTTTCGGAATTATTTTTATTTTGAAACATATATTTTTTCATTGGTAGAGTGTTTTTTGTGGGGTTTTTTTTCCCACTAATAGCCATTGAAATGCCCAGAATTTTTTTCTGTTTTTGCTTTTTCTTAGTGGTTCTGTTTTGGAATTGGGAAAAATTATTGTTATGGCCGGTTTTATCGGTCGGAATAGTGGTGGCACCTATTGTGAAAATTGGGAAAAGTGCTGTTACTAAGGATGCACGAGGCGTCCTCCTTTCTCAGTTTTCAAATCTGGTAACCCTATACTCAAAAAATCGTCAACGAATACGCAAATACCAGGAAATACTAAAAAATTCGTAATGCATTTCGACATGGGTGTCGTCTTCAGAAGATAAGAGTATCACGCTGACCGAGTTTCCCACTTGGATTGAGTACCAAATCTTCAATAACGGTTGCTCAGCGGAACGATTGAAGAAGGTCAACGTCAGTAACGATGGTATAAGTGGTCCTCAACCAGACTTGGTAAAATTAATTTCAATAAAACTTAATTATAACTGAATGAAAAATTATTCAACCTTTGTGATTGATCCATACGAGCTCAAATGAAAATTATGCCTTCATACTTGGGCTCAATATACATCATCGGGCCACGAATTGCGATCCAATTGGATGTGATAAATACGGGGCGTCACTAAATTTAGTCAAGATGCAATTTTTACAAATTTCTGAATGGGGCCAATGAAAGACTGTTACAAATCACAGTAAAAAAATGTATTTTGCGGGGAAAAATATTCAAATTATCAAGTGAGCATATTTAATTAAGAAAAATATGTAAAACTCGGATCTCAAATAGAGTAAAATGTGGGATATCTCCAATTTTCTTCAAAAATGCTGCCAGAAATGGGCACAAGTTGTTATCAAAATTGCTAAAAAATTTTCTGTTGAAAGTCGAACTTGAAAAATATATCAGATGAATATTTATTGTCATGATTATCATAATATAAATTATATAAATATTAAGAAAACGCTATATATTCATGACCTTAGTAGGCCTAAATATTACAAATTCAATATTTATTGTATAAAAAAATCTTAACAACCATAAATAAAGAAATGTCCTGCAATACGGGACACAAGTGGTCGGTCAATTTATTTCAACCATACTAACACAAAACATTTTTTTTGGATTTCATGATCATTTCAGTGCTGCCATCTATTGGGTTGGAACCAAAACAAAATCAAAATCAAATCTTATCGACCTTCACACATGCGCTTTTAAATCAGATCTTACCAGACGGCTACGGTGGTTATTAAAAGTCGTGCCGCGGGACCGGCAAATCAAGCACTATTCAGCTCAGCTCAGGCTGCGGTGGGTTCATTGCGAAAATAACAGCGGGGACCCTTAGCCCCGATTTTTTTATTCTGTGAGAGGGGATCGAAAATATTCAGAAAATGAAAATCATGAAAATTCATAATAAATACAAGAAATAATTCCATAATTGATGAAAATTTATAATAAATACAAGAAATATTTTCAGAATTGATGAAAATTCAGAATCCCAGAATTGATGAAAGTTGAGAATCTCAGAATTGATGAAAGTTCGGAATTACCAAAATTAATGGAAGTTCAGAATTCGAGAATTGATGAAAATTTAGGAATTTATTAAAAAAGCATGGTAGAAATTTAGAATTTATGAAAAAATAATAATTTCAGAATTATTTCTTTTTAGGCGAAAATGCAGATTTGCAGAATTATTTCTTTCTTGATGAAAATGAAAATTTACAGAATTGAGGAAAATTCAGATTTACAGAATTGATGAAAATGCAGAATTTATGAAGGAAATTATTACCATAAATGCGGGGCCCGGTGTGTGACAGGTGCGGTCGTACATCCCTAAGGGCGGCTCTGTTCACTAAATCTGTTATTCATTATAACCGATATACCATAGATACTCGTTGTTTAATGAGAGAAATCGACTTAAAGCAGCGTTTCTCACCCAATTGTTTGCGATGATGGAACAGGTGGTCCTCAGAACAGAATTGAAAATTTAATTATAATTAAAATAAAAGTTATTCACGTATGTCACAAATATTAACAATATCCATGTAGGTTTGACACCATATACGAATAGACCTACTGCAAGTCAGAAAGTTCCCAAAGTGTGCGTCATGGTGACTAGGGGCGTCACCAACCCATGTAAGAGCCGAGCGAGCGATATTGTTGGGTGCTTGTTCAGTGTTTTGAAGTGGTTCTTTATTAGACTATTTCGGGCAGCCACGAGTAAACGTTGGCTTAGGCAGGGAAGCTGGCAGTGATGAAAGTTTAAGAATCACGACTGTAAGTGGTTGAATTTGTACAGACATTTAATGGTAGTAGAGTTCGCAAAGACTGAGAAAAGCCGAGAGATAAAAGAAATTACGGGCATGCCAATCCCTTCCAGCGGTTCTGGGCATGGTCCCCACATCCTGTAGCGGGGCCCCTAGGCTAGAATCTTTTAACGGGCCCCTTCTGTAGTTAATTTATAGCATGAAAAAGCAAAAAAAATGATGATAATCGTCCCGGGCCCCAGGGCTAGAGCCGTGTCAGCCCCCCCCCCCATGTGGGGGCCATGGTTCTGGGTATCTACAGCTAGAGGTTATATCCATAGCTACAGATAGAGATGACAAGACGTACTATAACCTTTCTCGGAATGATATAATCATATAGTAGTACATAATTCAGATTCGGACTTTCTTCCTGAAACTGAACTCCTAATTTTCTGGAACTTGATCCAAAGAAAAAAAAAACACTTTCTTGCCAAAAATATTTCGTTATATCCAATATCCATAAATATGACAATTCATTATAAGCGATATTTTTAACATTATTTTGGTGTTGCAAGTTGACTGGGACGAAAAGAAAATCGTTATAACTGGCACTTCGCAGTATCCGATTTCTTTATAAGCGGGCTCAAATGTATATGTAATTTTCTAACATTTCGGAGAGGAGGGCTCCCTGGTCCATTGGCGAATACAGAAGAAGGGCCATGGACGATCGTCCCCGTTCAATGAAAAAATTGAATTAGTAGCATAAGCGGGGGGAGGGGGCGGAGATGGAACATCCCTTCCTTTTACTGTACACACCCTCCGTGAACCCCCCACCCCGTCGCTATGGTCTTGTACCGTTCATTAACTTTTTAGGGCTGCCGGGTGTTTTCGGCGAATTAAAAATTACAAAAGCTATGCTACTTCTCTGCTACAAAGAAATGATGCAGGAGCATTTATAGACTTTAGTAAGGAATTTGACTGTATATGCGGTACCTCGTACGAAAAATGAGAGAAAAGGGCTGTTGGTCAAATATAATTATACTATATATTTCAGTATCCATATCCATCTTTTAGAACTTTTCGAATCAAGAAAACAGGTTTCGTTTCAAGAAAAAAAACACATAACCACAGTAATAAATCTAGAACTCCAATTTGTGGCCGATAATACACTATAAACATGCATGATACAAAGTTGTATAACAACGAACCCAGTCCGTTCGAGGATTGCCCCATGTATTTCACGCCATGCCTCTACCAATCGCGCTAGCGTAGCAGTCTATAGACAATTACGTTATATATAGTAGTCTATATACTACTACTACTACGTATATATAGATACTGTCTATAACGATAAACCAGCCTATAAAGATAATTTCTTTGCTCCTAGCGGAATTCCTAATCAATAGGAAGTAGCGTAGATGCTCGAACTGTCTACAACGATAACCTGTCTCTAACAATATTTTTTGAAGGTCCCTACAGTTTCACTGTAGATAAAACTTGAAAATTAAATTTTATCTCATGGTGGATTTTTGTGCTAAAAACATTCTGCCTCATATGCTTGCTAGGATAAATGATATCCCCTCTTCTTATTAGCGTAATCATTCGAGATCTCAAATTATGAATAATTTTTTCAATTTTTAAAAAAAAGAGTAAATATATTGACTTTCTACAATTTTTGTTTCTTATATAGTGAAATATATGGGCATCTTTTTTCCTCAGCCACCTCATTGGTTATTTTGCCTGTTGTGGCTTTGTATTTGTATTTGTATTGACAATTGAATGCTCAGTGTTTTATCCAGCTAATAATTTTTTTCATAGTTGATGACACGTATAGAAAGCCAGAAAAAATTATCTGTAACCGTACTGCTTATACAGGGCCATAGAGTTGCCGTATAGAGCTTCAAAAATTGCCCATAAAATAGATGTATTGAAGTAATATATAACATTCCCAATATATAAATACCTTCTTCATGACTCAACCTGTAATAAGAAAAGAAATCGGGTTACTAACTTCACAAGGTAAAAAAAAAAAATTTAAACAAAACATTTTAACAAGTTATCGAAATCACAGCCGCAAATGTTCCGCAACAAAGAGTTGTTGTCATTAATTGGGGCATCTACCAGCCAATTCAAATTATAAATGGAAAGAAAATTACCTCAGCTTATGTGCAAAGTTGATTCTGAATTTTATCTTCAAACTGTGTGTGTGTGTGGCTCCAGTAATGGACGTCTATAAAACCCTTTGCATACATGCAAAGCTACGCATTTAAGGGTTAAAAAGGATTGATGAATGAAACTATGTATTACGCGCAGCAGTTGGGCGCAGCAGTTTTGATCGATAAGATATGCCCCTAATCCACCAATTTTCATGATTACGAAATCAGCTCATTCCTGGTCAGGATCCAGGCCCGTCATTCGGGGAAGGGGGGTCAGGGGGAGCCGTTGCCCCTCCCCGGCTTTTGAAAATACGCTAAAAATTGTATATATCTATATATAAAATATATACAATATATATAAAATTATAAATACATTGAGTACATGTTCTATGCCCCTACCGGAAAAAGTTGAAATGACGGCCCTGTGTCAGGATCCTTCGGATTGCGATCGACTGCTATGGGCCTACTGTACCGTATAGCGTAGGGGTCTCCAACCTTTCAGACATCGCGGGAAAAATTAGAACTTTCCATGATGCCCGTGGGCCACCAGGTCATGCCGTGGAATTCCTCGTTTTTTTCAACAGGGTTCTCCAAATTATTAAACACTCCTATATTTACTTTGAAATGACTCAGGAATTCTCTCTGCGATAATTTTCTTTCAGTAATTCAGTAACTATTTTTCCATTAATTTTAAATTTTGATCAATTATGAAATTACTGTTTCCAATAATTATGTGATTACTTTTTTTAATAATTATGAAATTGTTTTTTCTAATAATTCTAAAATTACTGTATTTTTTTCATTAAGGTGTTTTTCAGCATTTCTGTAAGTTCTTTAATTATGTATGTGTGTGCCTTTTGTATGCCCAATTTTGCCTTTCGAAATACTCTATATGCAATCAGAGGTATTAAAAAGTATTTTGCCCACCGCAGTTCATTACGGCCCTTTTAATGTATCAAATGCACAGCATTAGAATTGCATCTAGAAAATATCTCACTGTTCTAAATACAGCAGTACATATTTCAGTGGCTAGCGCTCTTTTCAACGAATTTATTTTACTTCTTTTTTTTCGTCCCCTATGTGAAGTAGCTATTTTCTCAAAATTGTCGGCGGGCCACTGCAAAAAGCTCCGAGGGTCACATTTGACCTGTGGAACTGGGTTGAAGACGCGTGGCATAGGGTGACAACAGTCTGATCATTCACTCGAGTCTTCAAATTGTTAAGTCTTCAAGAGTTTAGTGAAATCCATCAGAAAACACCTCTGAATGTGACACCTCGCTGATTTAAAACAGCTTTTCTCAACCTTTCTAAACGCAAGGACCAACCTTTCTGAACGTAGAAAATATCTGAAATGATTCGACGGACCCCTATAACTTACAGCATGAGTTGTGACCATATGTTCCGTATTTTACGGGACATTTCTGTATTTCCCGTATTTTCCCCAATAAAAATGGTCCCCAGTCATGATAAATGCTTTTTCATGAAATACATTTCAATTTCTGCGATTTGCTGCATTCCTTTATTTTCCCACTCTTCAGCAAATTTGTCGTAAACTCCATTTTTTTAGCTGTAATGTACTCCATATTTAGTATTGCAATTTACAGTATTTTCCTCGATTAGATATGGTTACCGTAAGTATGAAAGTCAAATTTTTATTTGAACCCATAAGAATACTACTAATGTACATAAAAACATTTTTCATTCAATTAGAATTAAAATTATGAAATGTGCATGCAGTACCATCGTCGCGGATCATTTTTGGTTCGTGGACCATTGGCTGAGAAAAAAACGCTGGTTTAAAATAATAACTTAATTCAATTCTCTCAAGCAACGCTCGACTCATTGAAATAGGAGATAAGCAACTGAAATAACAATGACGTCGTTACAAAGAGATACAAGAACAGAGAAGAGACACCCATGGCAGTCAACGTGACGCCCGCCAAAGACAGTAGCTTTTAAAATCAACGGTTTCTTTACCGTCTAGGAGTTGACACACCAGCCTCGGTTCAACAGGTCTTGGTATGAATCCCGGCACGGGCATGAATGTATTCGTTTAAACACCATCAGTGGGTTTTGAATTGTAAGCCCAAGTCTAGTTAGTTTATAGCCGCGATTATTTACTAGTTTCTTCTCGACACTATTTTAACGGTA